>NC_133329.1:335569597-335782708 GCF_042186555.1 Aquarana catesbeiana
AAGCGCCCCCCTCCCCACGTTCTCGCACAGCGAAGAAAACGCATACGTAAACCGCACCTGTAAATGTTTAAATCACATGTGAGGTATCGCTGCGATCATCGGAGTGAGAGCAATAATTCTAGCAAAAGACCGCCTCTGTAACTCTAACCTGGTAACCATTACATTTTTTTAAAGCGTCGCCTATGGAGATTTTTAAGTACCATAGTTTGTCCCAAAGACAGTGGTCACCAGAACCAGTAGTGAAATAAAATCTCCCCAGCGAGAACACAGTGATAAAACCCAACAGAGGCTGTAACCCTTCCACATTCTGTCCAAAGCTTTAACAAAAAGCTTTGGCTTTATGTACCCTTTAAGAAGTCTTTCAGATAACTTAGGTCTGTGTTAGGTGGACCACATAACTTCTCAATAGGGTTGTCCCAATACCACTTTAAGTACAAGTACCGATACTTTTTTTCAAGTACTCACCGATTACCAATATTTTTTTTTTAATGTCACATGACAGTATTTTTTTGGGGGGGGGGGTTTTACAATTTTTTTTTTTTTTTTAACAATGCTTTTTTTTTTTTTTTAGGGAAGGAGGGGGTGGATGGTATCTGTGTGTGTGTTTTTTTTTTTTTTTTTTAATTTTAATTTTTATTATTTTTTACAATAATTTTTTTTGTATTTATTGCAATACTTTTTTAATAAGCCCTGTTGGGGGGCTTTGTGAGATATCAGGGGTCTTAATAGACCCCCTGAAATCTCCCCCTTGAGAAAGAGACCGAGGATAGAGATTCCCCAGTTCCTTTCTCTGCAGCCTCAGCTGCACTGAAAATGAATGGAGAGAAGACAGCGGCTCCTCTCCATTCATAAACTGAGACATCGTAATCACAGGAGATTACAATGTTTCAGTTATGTGACTGGACAGAGTCAGTGATCACTGACTCTGTTCATACATCAAAGCAAGGAGGATGACATGGAGGGGGGGACAGCAGCAGAACGGAGGGGGGACAGCAGCAGAACGGAGGGGGACACGGAGGAAGAAAGGAGGTGGACTGGAGGAGGATGCGGTGACAGTCAGCGATGATCGTGTGTGGGGGGAGTTACAAGCACCGATCACCGCTGTATAGATTTCACTAAAGCAGCTGAAGAGGGGGGGGAGAAGCTTGTAACTTCCCCACTCACCGATCACCGCTGACTGTCCAGGTATCGGGTGAAGTATCTGGAGCATTTGCCCGAGTACAAGTACTCGGGCAAATGCTTGGTATCGGTGCCAATACCGATACTAGTATCGGTATCAGGACAACCCTACTTCTCAATTATGTGACAGTTAATTTTGCTGTATGAAAATGGACAGGCATTCACAGATCTTTCACATTATACAAAATATTGGGCTAACTTTACGGTTTTTGTTTTGTTTTTTTTTGTTTTTTTTTATTCAAGAAAGTGTCTTTCCCCAAAAAATTGCATTTGAAAGTATGAAATATATGTTTGGTGGGTTCTAACTATTTTTCTTCCAAAAAATACGGATTTTAACTAGTAAGCAACAAGAAATAGGCTTAGGCATGAAAGGGATAATAAAGTAGAGAGGAAGGATTTCCTTTTAACCACTTAAGGACCGGGCCTTTTTTTCAAACTTGTTTACAAGTTAAAATCTGTTTTGATTTGTTTTTTTGCTAGAAAATTAGTTGGAACACCCGAACATTATATATATTTTTTTTTTCATACACCCTAGAGAATAAAATGGCGGTCGTTGCAATACTTTGTCACACCGTATTTGTGCAGCGGTCTTACAAGCGCTATTTTTTTGGAAATAATTTTTGAATTAAAAAATAAGACCGCAGTAAAGTTAGCCCAATTATTTTTTCTATATTCTGAAAGATAATGCCGAGTAAATTGATACCCAACATGTCCTGCTTCAAAATTGAGGCCACTCGTGGAATGGCGACAAACCTTGGCACTTAAAAATCTCCATTGGCGACATTTACATTTTTTTATAGGTTACCAGTTTTGGGTTTCAGGGGTGGTTTAGTAATGGAATAATTGCTCTTGCATCTAACGATCGTGGCAATACCTCACGTGTGGTTTGAATATCGTTTTCATATGCGAGCACGACTTACGTATGCGTTCGCTTCTACGTGCAAGCTCAGCGGGACGGGGCACTTGAAATTTTTTATTTATTTTGTTTTTACACTGTACTTTATAAAAAAAAAAAAAAAAAAAAAAATTTGGGCCACTTTTATTTCTATTACATGGAATGTAAAGATCCCTTGTAATAGAAAAAAAAAGTATGACAGGACCTCTTTATTGTGAGATCTGGGGGTCAAAAAGACTTAAATGCAATAAATGTTTTTAATTTTTTTTTCCTCTTTAAGACCATTGGGGGGAAGTGATGTTTGACGTCCCTTCCGTCATCCAAGGTTATGGAGCAGAGTGGGGGCCATCTTTCCCTCTACTCGGCTCCATACCACTGAGGGGAGAACATCAGATCGGCTCCGGTAAGCAGTAGAGACGACCGTATCGCAGCGGGAGAACCTCTCCCGCCGCCGATAAAAGTGATCTTGCGGTGAATCCGCCACAGCGACCACTTTTATCTGAAAGTGGACTGCCCACCGTTTAAGAGGATACCGAGGTTATGGCAGCTATCTGCTGCCATAACAACGGTATTCCATGTCAAAGTACCGACGTATAACGACGGCGGCTGGTCCGTAAGTGGTTAAAGTGGATGTAAAACCTCTATACACACAGTGAACAAGTGAACAGCCTCAAATGATGCACAGGGATGACACAAATTTCCTAAATTTTACATGTATATCTTCTGTCTTCACCTTGATATATTATTTAGAAAGTGCACGTTATGTTAGAATTTTTGCTTCCTAATTCCCCTGTAGGGGATCATTGTTAGACACTGTGAGACAGCTAATTGGAGGAAAGGCGTGCACACACCCCCTCCCCACACATGCAGAGGTTGCCTGTGTATAGTTTAGCTCTGTGCTAATCTATTTATAGCAACCTCCTCTGATGCACACTTCAGGCTACCCTCTCCAAAGAGCTTGTCACAAGTTACCAGGCTGATAACAGAAGAACTGAGCAGGACAAAGCTACCAGACACAGGGCTATGAAGAGAGATCAGAAAACACTGCAGATATGTGCCTAGCTCAAATTTCATGAATCGGGTTTACATCCACTTTAACATTTCAGTTTAGATGAATTTTAGAGCTCTTTCACACCTACAAACTGTTCAGGTCCGCCTGTCAGTTTTTCAGGCTGACCTGAACGGATACTCCATGTACTGCTATGGAGCGACATGTCACCGCTGACATCCGATCCACCGCTAAATCCATACAGATGGAAACCCTATTTTCCATCTGTCCGATTCCCCAGAATGGAGGTCTGACAGGTCCATCTCTGCACAGTGTGCAAAGACTGACTTGTCATCTGCCGGCTCAGCGGGGATCAACGGAGCGATCCCTGCTGTGCAAGCGGAGTCCGTGAAAACGGACATAAGTGTGAAAGGGGCCTAAGGCTTAATGTACATGGGACATTTTAAAACCTCTCCTGAACGATTTAACTTGAGAGATAGTAACCGACAATTTTCAAAAATTAAAATCGCTTGTAAACGAAAAGCTCCTAAATGCGAGTTACCGCGTCTACACATGTTTACAAGCTGTTACAGGCATTTGGCGTTTCAAATGCCTCTTAACATCCGTCCTGAATGCATTTTTTTGCTTTCCAAAAAATGCTTCTACACTCCACTGCCTAGAAACTACTATAAACGACCCTGTGTACATGTACTGATAAGATAACATAGAGGAGAGTTCAGGGGCAGCTGAAAAAAAAACTTTTTGGCTACATGGCTTAATCTACTCTTTGTTCTGTAAACCCTAAAACCTTTAAAAATCCTCCATTTTTTTGACACGCTGTACTGGATCTGAAATGAGTTGGATTATTTAGGTCATGGGTGCTCAACCTGTAGCCCTCCAGCTGTTGCGGAACTACAAGTCCCATCATGCTTGTAACCGTCAATGGCTTTTTTCTCTTCCAGCCACGGTGGGTTTTCAGTAGGATGAAGATGGGTAAATCCAGCACTTAAGAGAAGTAAAGGATTCCCCCCCAAAATTATACTTAGGTGGATGCAGCATGGGTCCGATGCTGCATCTGTCCCCCGACACCTCCTACACTGAGAACCGATTGATTTGAACACCACGGATCACTCGGTTCTGATAGCTCCCAGAGCAGAGAGCTGCTGGCTGTCAATCAGCTGCTCTCCGCTTTGCCTCCTCCTTGCTCACTGGAGCGCTGAGCTCAGCGGAATGTCAGTTCAGGCACCTGGCGGATCCAGACTCCCATTGTCGTGATGACATGGTTCCTGGACTGATTTCTGTTACGTCAGCAGAGAGCTCACTTCAGCCCGTTCTCTGCTGAAAACATACAGCCAAACGAGCTTTGGCTATACCCCTCCTTTAAGATAGTCCTTTAATGTAAAGCCTCGTACATACGATCAGATTTTCGGAACAACAGTCTCCGTTTTTTGTTGCATGCTAGTATCATGTTGTAAGTGAAGAGGTTACTCGCCATACGAAAATTCTCGTACGACAGAATTCAACTTCAAAAGTGACGTAACTTGTTAAATAGTTTTGTATGTGTTCTTTTGTTTCTGAGCATGCAAAGTTTTGCTCTTATGATTTTTTTTTTTTTTTTTTTTTTTTTTTCCATACGAAAACTGTACTAATTAAACAAAAATCGAACGTTGTTTTTACACAAATTTTATAGTCTGCACATCCATCTTTTGTCGTACGAAAAATCTGAATAGACCGTCAAAAGCACCTTACTAACGATCTGAAAATCTGCAGATCATTCGGACTAAATTTTACTTCCGATTTTCGTATCGTGTGTACGGGCCTTAAAATTGTGGCATGTAGTGTAAAATATTAGTGCACGTGGCCAGTCTGCCCCTTTTAACACACCTTGATGGGGGTAATCTAGGTTTTTGGAAATACAGAGTTTGGTGAATCTGCATAGTTGCCCACTGAATTTTTTTTCTCACTGATGCTGTCAGTGACTTAAAGGGGTTGTAAAGGTTCATGTTTTTCCACCTTAATGCATCTTATGCATTAAGGTGAAAAAACATCTTGCAATCACTGGCCGCCTCCCCCCCGTTTTCCTTACTTGAGCCCTGGAAAGTCCTGTGCCGCGAACGCGCTCTTCCTTTGCAAGGTCTTCTCGGCTCTTCATTGGCTCGCGCTGCTGTCAATCAACTACAATGATGCAAGGGCCAGGGGGCGGGGCCGCGTTGTTTAGTAGGCGGCCATGGACGCCAAATATAGGTCTCGGTAGCGCACCCAAAAGGTGTAACGTCCTTGGGAGAGCACTTCCCCGAGGGGGTTATCAGAAGCGAGGAGGAGCCGAAACAGCCGCCGAGGGACCCCAGAAGACGAGGATCGGGACCACTGTGTGCAAAACGAGCTGCACAGTGGAGGTAAGTATGACATGTTTATTTAAAAAAAAAAAAAAATTTGAAGTGTCACTTAAATTTGGAGTATAGGGTAGGTTAGTTCACATCCGCACATATATATCTTGCCTGGTGTTTTGAGTTACAGTTGGTGTGCAAGAAGAAAAATGCAAGAATTTGTAAGAGAGTGTGTCTCATTTGAAGGCTGGCATTTACTGCCCTTTGAAGCATACCCTATATCTGGTCACAATGTAAAACTTGCACATGTAACACTGACAATACAGAACGACTCAATGATCTTACCTAAAATCCAGTGATTTCCTGACTTCCTTTTTTGGGATTATCTGCCATTGAAATCCAAATCAGCATTCTTAGCCCTGCCTTATCTCTCTACTGCTGGACTACAGAGTCATTACCTGTGTCAATAGGAATTAATCTTGGGTACCCTGGTGATTCTTTCTCCCAGCAGCTGTGCCTGCAATCATTTTACACACCTAGTGAACTAATAAAACTACAGGTGAAAGGTATCAGGAAACAGAAAAATGTAATGCTTGAACGTACTCTAGAGGAAGGTTTGGGGTTGATGTAAGGGTATGGCTGTACAAATCCTTTAAAATGCCTAATCTCACATACCTTTAATTGGTTATTGGGGACACAGTCAATGTGTTAAGAAAAAAAGCTGAATATTCAGATTCTTATATAAGCCTAGTTATGACTGGACTTTTTAGCCATTTGCCTGCTTTATATAGTCAGATCTGATAGTGTACAGTTTAGGGGTTGACTGATATCATGTTTTTTCAGGCTGATATCAAGTGATGATATCCTGTATATTTAAACTTTTTTTTTTTTTTTTTTTTATGCTGTCCTTTTTAAAAATATATATATATATATTTTTTTATTGTTATCACAAGGGATGTAAACATCCCTTGTGACAGTAATAGGCAGTGACGGGTACTCTATAAGACCCCAAACCCCTCCTCTGCACTTGAAAGTACAGTATTCAAAACATCAAGGTCGGCGTTTTTTAAACACTTTCTATTTTTTAAACCTGGCGCCTTTAGGATGCCAGTAATCTTAAGTGATGTCATGACATCGCTTCCGGATCCCTAGATCCGAGACCCGAACAAAGCTGAGCTACTTGTAATAACAGCCAAACGGCTGCTGAGCCACATCGGTTGTCATTACAAGAAAGCTAACCGTCTGCTCTAAAGAGCGGTGCCAGGGTGATGTGTGCAGCATCACCCTGGCACCGGTAAGTTTGTGTTACCGATGTGTCAAAAAAAGTAAATATCGCCCGCACCGATAATGGGTCGACCCCTAGTACAATTATTACCTGATCTCTCAGTCTAGGAGAAGAAATCTTTAGATTAGTAGCAGTTTTAGAGAGTTTTGTAGTTTGTGTAACGGCCTTCAGAAAGAAAGTTTAAGGAAATTTCAACTTTTTTTTTTTCTCAGCCAGTAAACTATATAAGAGATTTCCAGAAGGTTTAAACAAGTAGATTTTCATATGTTTTTTTAAATGATTGAAGCAATGCTTTCAGCACCCTTTGTAAAGCTATGTGACCCACCTTGCTGGTACCAAACATTATACAGTGTAAATGAAGAGTAGTATAAAGGCAGTGGAGTGCAGGTGTTCTTGTGTGCACCAAATAGCTGTTTTACATATTATACCCACTATATCACTGAAAATAATTTCTGGTGTAGGCAGTGGTCACGGTCCTAACTGGGCATTTCTTGTGTATATGTGGATAAACAAGGCATGAATTGTATTATTACCCAAAAAGAAATCTTTATTTTTGTATCTAAACTGAAAAATATAATATATTACAGCTTACCAGTCCTTAGATGTTGTGCCTGTATTCTTTTTTCTGTTTAGCTTTCTTTTCCTTTTTATTTTGATTGAGTGATCTGGCCAGTAACCCTTCTTGTCTTAGGGGTGGCTCTTTTATAAATCGAAGGGCACCCAAGCCACTTTTGGACAGCAGCATTGTCTGGAGAAGGTAGTGTTGGATGGACGGACTTAGTAGATGGACTTGACATTAGCTACTAAAGCCCAACTCCAAATAACTTTTTTAAAGCAGATCTAGAAAGTTTTTACAAAAACAAAATATAAAAACCTGACTATAGTAAACATTTGGAGTACCATGCCAGACGTTGCTGAACTGGATATTGCAGTGATATCCTGAAAGTGATCTTTGGGCACTTTGTTCCACATGGGGTGCTTTCAAGCCTTTATTCTGGGAAACTTTCGCTGCAGAGCACTTTGCATGTTCAGAGCTGCTTGTATTGTCCCTGAAGACTAAAGCCGGCCATATACAGTGGATCTAAACAAAGATTACCCAGCACACTTACCAGCTAGCCTGCAAAACAACCAAATTGGCCCTGTCTAACAATGCATGTTAAAAACACTGGGTTTTGTTTGCACGCACTTGCAAATATATGCATAAGCCGTATTGCCTACATCAAGGCTTCTCTTACAGAGGAGCCTTGAGGTAGGCACTATGGCTTACACACGTGCAAACAAAACCCTGTGTTTTTAACATGAATTGTTAAACACTCAATTTGGTTGTTTTGCTGTCTGGGAAACCTTTGATGTGTGTTGCCCTTCCATGTGCACCTTACTACAAAGGCTAGTTATAGGTTGGGACTGGTTGCCACTTTTTCCTAAGTCCTCTTCCAGGGCAGCATCTGAGAGATGGGGCTCCTCCCACCTAAAACAAAATATGCATCATCCACCATTATAAAATGTTGTTGCATACCTCACTACCTCAGTTCTTGTGTTTCCTCCAGACGAACAGGATTAAACGCATGTTTATTTTGTTTCAGGCTACCATGCTTGTTGCAGGTGCCACCCTGCCTAGCTGCCACTGCAGTCTTCACTTGAGGCTTGGCATGCTAAGGACAGGGCCCAGTGGGGAAAATCTCCCTGGTTCTCCGGTCTCGCAGCTAATACACAGCCCAAGGTTATGCAACCATATACCCCACCAGCTGCAGGCTTCATAGGACAGCCTCCCTGTGTGCTTTCCCCTAACAAAGTCTTGTGGCACATGCCCCCCCTCCTCGGGGCGCCGCTGGTTCAGGTAGGCCCTGGAAGCATGGTGCTCAAGAGAAAAAAATGGTGCTCAAGAAAAGGGTTACTGTTCGCTTGTTTCCGGGACACCAAGACATGTGGGCAACAGGAAGAGAGCTCATAATACTGGTATGTGTTCCACCTAAACCTATGGTGCGGCTGGGGCCAGAGCAAGGGCAGTAAAGCTTGATGGGCCTCAGCTTGTCGGCCATCTTAATGCTCGTTATGTTGGACGCCATTCCATTTGCCTGCCCTACAAATCCTGCTAGTCAGGATGGCTCTAAGGTTCAGCATTTACCGATCAAATTTCAATGTATGAGCTAGCTCAGTGGTCCTCAACCCCGTCCTCAGGGCTCACTAACAGGCCAGGTTTGCAAGATAACTAAAATACATCACAGGTGATATCAATTGCTGCTCAATGATTGCAGTATTCTAGTCTGCATCTCCCTAAGGTAATACCTAAAATCTGGCCTGTTAGTGGCACTGAGGACAGGGTTGATGACCACTGCGCTAGCTGGTTGTACCGATGTCGATCTATCGATTGACTTGGGTACAACCACCCTCTCAGGCTTTTCTCGAAAGATTGGTGCCGCTGGCTATAGTTGGCGACACTGATCAGTGTATTCTTCTGGTGAGGAGCTTTCCCTGGCAGCAGAATACAGTAGCTTAGCTGAAAGAAATCCCCCATCCACAGCAAATGCGTTGATGGGGTAATCCACTGGTTGAAAAAATAAAAAAGGAATCCTGAGTTAGCTAGTCTGGCCAAGCACCTGGAGCTACCTCGCTTACATAGGCCACTGGGTGTCTTTTTTTTATCTGCTTTAGCTAGAATTGCAGAGGAAGGGGATAAAGCTCTGGGATTGAGCGCTGACATCATATGTGGGGTAGAGTGTTGGGCGTTCTTTCTGTGCATTTTTCCAGTAAACATTCGCCTGCTGTTGCTTTTGTGTGCATGTGAAACTTTGATCCGTTCCTATTCCTGCTGCTCACCAACAGTGACCCTCACCTGCAACCAGCTTTCCTGGTTTGGCGAGTACCTAAAGCTTTAACTTGAGCCTATATGTTGCCTTACCACTACACAGTCGCAACATGTCCGATTCCAGATACAGGGGGAATATCCGGCTGTATCAGGTGACCCCAGCTCACTTTCTTTAAATGGCTCTGGGGCTGTGAGCTGCCTACTGCCAGCGTTGATGTCTGAAGCCTGGAATCATGTGCCCTCACACCATAGAAATGCAGTCCGGATGCGTTCCAGATGCTTTTCTGCATGCACTGGTGTGAACTATGCCATTGAAAACCATATAACCGTTTTTGATGCAGAAAAAAACGCACTGGACTGCATGTGGTATGAACTGGCCCTTAGTCTTTTGCATCCTCGAGGTCCTCTTTAGCTCCATCGGATGTTGCTGCATTCTCAGCCCTATGGCTGAGGCCTTTACCACGATCATGCAAGAATGTATGGCCCAAATCACCCAGTTATTTGCTAACTGTTTGCAGAGGCCCCAAGCACGTTCTCGCACCCTCTCCTGCAGATTCTATATCTGATTTGCCCTTGGCCTTAGTGACTTTTGGAGCCTCTCCAGTCTGAGATTTTCCTAAGGAGTCCGTCTACTTCTGTTGCTCCCAAATTAAAGGTGACCATTTTAACTTTTATTGATGCAGTATATAAATTCTAAAACTAGAGGATCAGCCTGTTATCTACTGGTAACTGTCTCCAGAAAACTCCTAAGGCCCCAAATACTTTCCCTTTGTACCCACTTTTCCAGCTGTTTCGCTATGGAGGTTGAAAACTTGAAGAGGGAGCAAAAAACTTATTAGACTTGTATCTCTTTGGGGATTTGGTGCAGAAGAGGTCCATTGTGGATACAGCCAATTCCCAAGTTAACCAGATGCTTACTAAATCGGAGGAGGATACACCTATCTTCAATGACCCAGCCAATAAGTGGTTGGAAGCCTTTTCATAAGCCCTATTCTCTAGTGGGTCCTGCCCTTTACCTGGTCATGGCCGTGTCTTTTTATCAAATCATGTCTAATCGGTCAAAATCCCTTTTAGAGAGCTAAAAATGCCTAATTGCCACATCTTCATTGGACAAGACAACACTCGTATTCCAGACATTCCCTACAAGAAGACATACAATCCTTCAGCTATTGCAAGCTTAAATAGAAACTAACTCCAGATTGTACTTGGCTTATAGCTGCCGGTTTTGTTCCCTTACATGGGTCCTCCCACTACCTCCCAAATAGTTATTACCATTTCAAACTGTGCTTGGGCTATTACTATACATTAAACTACAGAGATGACCACCTACCCTATTTTAAAATACCTACTATTTCACAGCAACATATGGACCCTGCACAAGCTACACACTGTTTCAATTGCAGCCTTGAGAGAGTTAAATCTTGCCGCACTTTCTTAGTTGGGATCTGTGCAATACCACATCTGCCATCATTGTAGTTCAACAGAAACTGGTGGTGGTCAACAGTTTGGCCAATCTTGGGAGGCAGTCCAGAAGCTTAATTACTGTGCAAATTGGTCAGAGCAGTTACTGCTAATTTCGTTGCACTGTAATATAAGCAAGACAAGAGCATTGCTCTGAATTCTATTCCTAGCATGAGTGCAATTCAAAATAATTTAATATGAAGATATTTGTGGCTGGTGCCACAATCTGGACAAACCAATTTGTTTGTCACTGAGGATCAGGCTCATCCTTCCCAAGGACCAATTTGCCATCCTGTTTCTCTGACCCTGGCTTTAACAGGATTGCTGTTGAAGCCCAACTTTCTGAGGGCCAAGGAACTTTGATTCCAGTGATGCTAAAAGCAAAGTTGTCTACTTTTCACAAGGTCCATCATTGGACACAGAAGTCATTCTTCACTCTATATGATGAGATTCGGGGGTTTCACTCTAGCATAATCTTTGTGGGATGTATCCTCTCCTTGGACCGGTATTTTGAGTCAGGCTCCTGCCCTTTCTGATCTAGTTTAACCACTTAAGCTCCAGACCATTTGGCTGGCCAAAGACCAGAGCACTTTGTGCGATTCGGCACTGCATCTCTTTAACTGACAATTGCGTGGTCATGCGACGTGGCTCTCAAAAATGACGTCTTTTTTTTTTTTCCACAAATAGCTTTCTTTTGGTGGTATTTATCACCTCTGCGGTTTTTATTTTTTGCGCTATAAACAAAAAATGAGCAATTAATTTTGAAAAAAACAATATTTTTTTACTTTCTGCTATATCCCCAAAAAATATATAAACATTTTTTTTCCTCAGTTTAGGCCAATACGTATTCTTCATATTTTTGGTAAAAAATCACAGTAAGCGTTTATTAATTGGTTTGCGCAAAAGTTATAGCGTCTACAAAATAGGGGAGAGTTTTATGGCATTTTTATTAATTTTTTTTTACTAGTAATGGCGGCGATCAGTGATTTTTTTTTTTTTTTTTTTGTGACTGCGACATTATGGTGGACAGATCGGGCACTTTTGGTGCTATTTTGGGGACCATTCACATTTATACAGATTGGTGCGATTAAAAATGCATTGATTACTGTGTAAATGTGACTGGCAGTGAAGGGGTTAACCACTAGTTGGTGATGTAGGGGTTAAGTGTGTCCTAGGTAGTGATTCTAACTGGGGGGGTTGTGATGGGCTATGTGTGACATAGCACTGATCACCGCTCCCAATTACAGGGATTGGTGATCAGTGTCATTAGGCAGAACAGGGAAATGCTTGTTTACATTAGCATTTACCCTTTCTTCCTTTTCTGTGAGACGATCGCAGGTATCCCCGCGGACATCGAGTCCACGGGACCCGCGATCACGCTCACGGAGCTCCCGGCGGCGCGTGCCCTCAAGCCGCCTCTTAAAGGGCAATGTACAGGTACATTAATCTGCCTGTATGTGTCCTTCTGCCACAGTATATCTACGTGAGGTGGTCGGGAAGCGGTTAAAAGACATTAACCTCACTCTTTGATTAGGACCTTTTGTGCAGAGGGTCTCCCATATGGTGCTCTCTGCCATTCCCTTGCAACTCCAAAAAATCTGAATCTGGTTCTCTCCACTTCTGAAACTATTTGAACCCATTAGACATTTCTTTCATCCAACAAAAAAAACCCTGACTGGTTTTGTATAGGGACAAGGTGATATTGAGGCCCGGGCCTTCCTTCTTACCCAAGGGTAGTTTCTGCCTTTCAGTGGTTGTAAACTCGAGGAAAAAAAAAAAACCTGCAAGACAAAGGCATAATGAGCTAGTATGCATTAAATACTAGCTCATTATGAAATACTTACCTTAAATCCGCGACATGTCTCCCGGAGTTATTTCTGGGTTTGCAGCCTCTGGCGCTGCGATTGGCCAGAGCCACGATGACGTCACTCCCGTGCTTGCCGCCGGTAACGGCACAGTTCTTGAAGAAATGGCACGAGCGGGCCGTTTCTTCAGTGCTCATGTGCCGATGACGTTGGCACATGCGGATACAGTGAATATCTCCTAAACTTATAGGCTTACCTGTAGGTAAAGGTGATGTAACAGGGTTTACAACCACTTTAACCAGTACATTGTTCCTCTGGCTCCAGTTTAACAGGATATTTTCCCATTATCACCTGGATGTAGATTGTGCGATACATGTGTGCCTCGCAGCCACTGCTTCCATTACATGGACTGACTTTCTCGGTCATCACCGACAGCCTCTGTTAAATGGAGTCTGTTTCTTGTTCCACCATTTCTGGGTGGCTCAAACAGATCCAAGCTTATAGTATTAAGATCTAGTTCCACTTTTTCCTTGTCAAGACCTGATAAATCTTTGAGCTTTTTTTCGGCTACTGTTTCCAAAATTTGGAAGGCTACCACCTGATCTGTTGTGTTTCTCCACCCTCACTCGACCTGCTTTTGAAGGCCCCCAAGTCTAAAAACTTCCTGAGAGCAAAAACAGGATCATCTTGATTGTATAGTACAAGATACTGGGCATAGACCAAGGTTAGGCAAACTTTGGCCCTCCAGGTGTTGCGAAGCTACAAAATCCATGAGGCATTGTAAGACTGTCAGGTGCACACACAACTCAGAGGCACAATAGGACTTGTAGTTCTGCAACAACTGACAGCCCGAAGTTTGCCTACCTCTTTTGTACACCATGGGTTATATGCAAGCTAACTTCAGGTGATTGGACTTGGGCAAAAAAAAAATCTTTTAATTTTATATCTTGGAACAGCGGAAACATAGGTGCAGGTAAGAGTAAATCAGTTTGTTACTCCCCATTATGCTTGTCTGATGGCCTTTGGTGCTATAAATATTTACACTTAATCTTAAATCTGGTGTTTTTCTCCCCCCCCCCATGCTGCTTGTGATTGTAACGGAGTTGCAACACATCTCTTGGCTAATGCACTTACGCCCACCACATCGGGAGAAAACCTGCACACCATGTTTGCTGCACTTCTGGCTAGTTTCTGCTATAGAGGCATGGTCAGCTCCTGAGTTATAGCAGCTCCTGTGTTCTGGACATGCAAAACCCCATTCCTTTGCACCCAATTCTGCGAGCACACCATTGGTGTTCTTTCCACTTTATGTCCGATCACAGGTGCAAGTGAGCTGGGACAAAAGGTATGCTGATGGCCTACAGGAAATGCAAAACACTGCTCAGTGTGATAGCTGTTCCTTTTTCCGAAGCAATATCCTATTTTGACACTGGTCCCCTCTGGCTCTAGTCCCTCTCAGATTTTTCTGCCATGTCCATATTCAGAAAACTTTCGAAACTCCCTGGTCTTTAGGGCTTTCCTGCATCAAGCGTCTCCTCGTGTTTCACATGTTCTGGTTTTACTATTGGAATGTTTAGGCTTCAGCTGATGTGAGGTTTGTCCATATGGTGCTTTAGGCTTTTTAGTGGAATGGAGTGGGTGGGGTTATTTTAAGTTAAAATTCCCTTTTTTGCACTTGCTATTTGTTTTTTTTTTTGCCAGTGTATCTCCTGTAAGTGGCAGTATAACCTAAAAGTGAAACCCTTCCTGTGTTCCTCAATAGACTTAAAGTAAAAAATTTTACTGTCCAAAAATACAAATTGTCTTTGACTTAGGAACACAGTATCCTGGTACATTCTTGGACATGTGGGGTATGCTGCTGCCTTCAGGAGGTTTTGGACACTGGCAACTAGACATTAAGCCAGCCTGCGTACAACCCCTCCAATTGTTAATTTCCCCCTTGTGTCCCTGGAGGTTGGAAGCCTTTTCTTCAGCTCTGCTATAGAACACTCTGTTTATGTATGGTATACATTTTATGGCTGTTTTTTCCCCCTTCAATCAGGATATTGGCACTGTGGCTATTCTTTCTTTAACTTCAGTCAAGACTTTGATTGCTCTGATAGTTGCTTCGGATCAGTGTTTTCTCAGCAATAGCTTTCGGAGGCTGTACGCAGACCCTGCTGGCCTGAGGATTGCGGGTCCTGTCTGAAATGTGACCGCGACCTTTGGGCGCTGAGCTCCACATGTGGCACTTTTCAGATCTTGTTTTTGCTACAGACCTCTCCCCAGTTTCATAGCCGTAGCATAGCCTTTGGTGTGACCCAGTCTCTGAAGATCAGCTTTTTGAAGAAGCCCATGGATGGGGTGAAAATTGCCTGAATTGTGACCTTTGGGCACTGGCCTCTGCATTGTGGTGCTTTCCAGACCCTTGTGTACTGTGAGCCGCAGAGACATTTCCAGGCCCACAGCCGTGTTGGTTTTTGACTTGCTTTTAAGTATGCCTGCGGTAAAGATACCTGGGAAGTCGCTTTCGAACAAGTAACTCCACGTTTTGTGTCTTCTAGACCTGAGGTACTGCGTCTCTAGTATACCCCAGTCTCTCAAGTCTCACTTTGAGTAATGCCTTTATGCATATGCATTTTATTTCTCAGCATATCTTTTGAAGTCTCTACTCCCACCTATTGAACTGGCAATTGTGAGTTACTCTGGTTTGTAACCTTAAGTCACAGAGCTGCACCCCAATTTTTTTTTTGACTTCCATGTACAGTGTTAGCTGCAAGATGCTCTCCAAGTCCCCATACACACTATTGGATTTTCTGCAGATTTTTGTCTTCAAGTTTACGAATACCATGTAGTGCAAGGGCCTGCTTGATTGCATACAAATTGAAACTCTTAAGGTTTGACCTCATTAAATGGTTTTGGTAAATCTGAAGACAAAAATCTGCAGAAAATCTAATAGTGTGTATGGGGTCCAATTCTAGAGCCGTGTGCAACCTTTGCAGAGACCCAGTCTGTACAAACAGACTTTTTAAAGGAGAACCACTGTGCCATTTATAGCCATATTCAGTTTCCTCTTATATTATCAGATAATGGGATATCACTGGAAAGTGACTTATAGTCAGTTTTGTTTGTGAATGCTCCAGGCAATTTTCTACTGTCGGCTACGAAGTGCTGTACAGGTTCAGAACTGCAGCACAAGCTCAGGTGGACTCAGTCTTTAAAGTGGTTGTAAACCCTTTAAACCACTTTTTGCTACAGGTAAGCTGCATGTGACAACGTCATCGGCACATGCGCACTGAAGCAATGGCATGTTCGTGTTGTTGCTTTAGTTTGTATGCCGTTACCGGCGGCTCCCACGCGGGAGTAACATCTCTGTGGCTCTGGCCAATCACAGCAGAAGAAACTCCGGGAGCAATGTCACCAGCTGGAGCAGTGTATGAGGACCGCTTCGGGGGCTTCGATCTAAGGTAATTCATAACAGGCTAATATGCTATGTATACTAGCTCATTATGCCTTTACAATTGCGTAAAAAAAAAAATATTGGCACAGTGATGATTAAGATTAAAGGCACCTCTAGGTAGAGTTTTACACATGCATTATCAGTGCTTTCTCTCTCGCCTTTTTAGCCTAAAAGAAGTGTTGTCTTGTTGTTGCTCCTGCTTCCCTGATATGAGTGGATCCTTTGGTTTCTGGTGTATATTTTAATGGCCTGCCAGGATGCACAGTGAACATGTCTTTACAAGGGCACGCCCACTGCAATGGATGACCTCAGGCCATACATTTTTTTTTTTGGCATTATCTCAGCCTTCTAGAAGGAACGGACTCCTGCAATATCAACCCTGGAACCTGTTTTACTATAGGGTCTTCTCTCCAGTCTTATCCAGCTCCGTAGTGTGAGTCTGTGCCCTCACATACTTTCAATAGACCTTTAGTTCCACTTTGGATTTTGTGTTAGTCTGTGCACAGTTAATGCAAAATCCTACCCGTAAGGCTTTTATGCACAATGTGGTGCCACCTCTACCCCAAAGTGTGCCTGAGGTTCCCAGTAGTGCTATCTCTGATTCAGAACCTTGACAGACTTTTCTTGCAGGGCCTGTTTTTCAGCAGGTCCCATTAAATCAACTCTTTGTAAGAAGTTATTGATCCTCTGATAGATGCAGTGCATTCTCCTCTACAATTTGGGAATCAACCTATTCCAGATATTAAGTCTCAGAGCTGTGACTTCAATCGGATTGCAAAGCCACAAATCCTCTTCTATTCAGATTTGTACACAGTCCTGTTATCACTAGCTGTTTTGATGCTCACGATCTCCCATGTGGAACTACTCCAAAGTTCAAGCATCTTTAATTTTCCTTTCTTTTCTGGCATCTTCCTTTTTTTTTTTTTTTTTTTTTATTGGCATTTCAAGTGTCTCTTCTGGCATCTTTGCACCTCTTGGTGTTGGTTCTAAAATTACTTGGGTATCCAATACCCCGACACCTCGAATTCCTACCCTAATAGAAATACATTTGTATTATCTCACACTTCTCTTTAAACTGATTTCTTTCTATAATTCAGTTTGTACTCTTTACAAAGCTTAGCCCTTTTCATTGCAGGGTTTTTTGTGATTTCCTGCACAAAACGGGAACTATTTTCCACTGTTCCGCTACCCTTGTGACACTACACTCTAGTGTACTTCAGTATTTTTTTTTCTACCCACAGCACAAACTATTAGATTCTCCCTAGTGCCTTCTATTTCTTGGCTTCACTTGGTGAAATGCCTTCGATATTTGCACTGGGAGCCAGTGGAGTTGATTCACTAAAGGCAAATAGACCGTGCACTTTACAAGAGAAGTTGCTCCAGAGCATAATAAATGAGGGGAAACTGCTGACTTCAATCATCATGTGCAAGAAAAAATGCTGTTTTATCTTTTATTTTCCTTGCATGTGATTGGGTCGTCTTTGCAAAGTACAACTTTACCTAATTTACTAAGCTCTAGAGCATGGATATGCAATTAGCGGACCTCTGTTGCAGAACTACGAAGTCCCATCATGCTCTGCCTCTGGGTGTCATGCTTGTGGCTGTCAGTCTTGCTGTGCCTCATGGGACTTGTAGTTCTGCAACAGCTGGAGGTCTGCTAATTACATATCCCTGCTGTAGAGCAACTGCACTTGCAAAGTGCACAGTCTATTTGTCTTTAGTAAATCAAACCCAATGTCTCTCACACTCACTATTCTGCAATTGAGTATATTTTCCTTTTTCCGTTCCCCGATAAGAGGATCTCCGGGAACTCCTTCGTAGTTCATGTTCTCATTTTCCCATTTTGGCTTGTGATTGTTCTTATCAGCTGAAGAATTCAAGATTGGGCGTATGCAGTATGCTGTTATTTTGCCGATTTTTGCTTCCAGTGGAATCTGTCGCTTCTTTCCTCCTGAAAAGTTTCCTGTTCTGTATTCCAGAAGATCTCTGGAGAACTTGGTATTATATGAATGTGCTCTTCCCCTTTAGTGGGATATTCAAATTACAGTATTGAGGTTTCCAAAAAGCCTCTGGAAAGAGATCTTTCAGTTCCTTCCGCACTTAAAAAAACCTTTTGTGTAGCAGCCTCCCAAGCACCCCCCTAATTACTTACCTGAGCCCCATCTCTCTCTAGCAATGTCCACGAATGTCTAAGCCGTCCGAAACACACCTCTTGATTGGCTGAGACACAGCAGCGGCGCCATTGGCTCCCGCGGCTATCAAACGATCAGCCAATCAGGGCAGAGAGGGGGCAGGGGTTCATGTCTGAATGGACACACGGAGCTGTGACTCGGCTTGGGTGCCCCCATAGGAACCTGCTGACTGTGGGGGCACTTGATAGGAGGGAGGGGCCAGGAGCAGCAAAGAGGGACCCCAGAAGGAGAGGATCTGTGCTGTTCAAAACCAGCTTCAGAGGAGGTATAACATGTTTGTTTTTTTTTTTTTTTTTATAAAAATTAGACTTTACAGTCACTTTAATCCTAGTGCTCCAAAAAGGTATCATTACTCTGACTCTCAAGGTGCATTATGCTCATTACAAACACAAACTTTAACTGATGGACTTCCGGGAGGTTTTACCACCTTAATAACCAGGGCGTTTTTTGCTACTTTAACTGGCAATTGCTCGGTCATGCTAAACTGTACGCAAATAAAATATATATACTGGAATTTACACAGCTTTGACACTCTACTGGTAATGGCTGTGATCAGCGACTTATAGTGGGACTGTGATAGTTTCAAAGGGCAATCTGGCGCCAACAGACTCTTGCTGGGAGGTACACTGACATCGCTAGTGATCAGACATAATACTGTACATGGTCACTCCTATTAATGACACTGGCTGGGAAGGGGTTAACATCAAGTTGCAATCAAAGGGTTAACTGTTAAGTGTAATATGTGCTGCTTTTACCAAGATCTGGCCATTTTTTTCCCCCTGCTTTACAGGGAGAAGAAACAGCCAGACCCCTGCTGTGTACAGAGTCCTGTATGTTTGTAAACACAGGAATCTGTGCTTGGGCACAGCCGATCAGCAGGTCTCAGCCATAAATCATTGGCTGACGCCTGCTGACAAAATCAATCGGGTCAGCGGGGGTGTCTGCACATGTGCGCTCTAAACCCAGAAGCTATCTACGTTGCTAAGCCTGCAGCTGCTGCTCTCACAGTAAATCTACTGTGACTGAGCAGTAAGTATGATTTCTGAATTCATATATCCAGTCTCGGTCAAGCAGGTTTTGTTTTGGTCACCACATCCTTGAAAACACTTGGATGTGCTTTGCATGGATTCTTTCATTCTTTACGCCTGATGTATTTGCCTTTTAACGCTGCTCTACATCCTTACTCCTGCCCATTCTAATATATAAGTGATACTCTTTACCTAGACTGTTTTTAAGATTGCATTTTTCTCCTTCTATCTCCCCATTTTATTTACGCACAAAGGGCTTGAATAGCCATTCCCATCATTTTAGAGATTTCTTTCCTATTTGACATACCTTATGTTTTTGGTCCTCCAATCCCCTGAATCTGAGGATTAACTGTGTTCTAACTAGGCCTTCAGCTCTTAACTGTTTGATCTGCTTTTATGGACACATCTGGTCTGTCCTGGCTTCCTTTTCTTAGTCAAGAGTTTGTATGTTAGACTTTCACCTAACTACAAAAACTTTTGATAGTTGACCCCCTTAGCTGTTGGTCCAAGTATTCTCTTATTTGGTTACTTGTTCTCCCACACAGTTTTCACGAGGATGTTTGGTTTCCCTCTAAGTTTAGTTGAGGCCCATCACTTTTTCATGTTCCAGCTTTCCCTTCAGTAATTTTCTGCCCTAACTTGCAATACCAAATTGATCCTTGCTATTTTCTTGGCACTGGCCTTTACCTTTCCCATACTGATGGCTTTCTGATTAATTTTCTTGCCCTCAATAGACTAAAAAAAAAAATTGTACAGTAAGTTTTTTTTATTTTTTTATGCGCTTTACAAACTCTGAGATGGGGTTTACAGGAGAGCATATTCAGTGTGTAGTGCAGTAATCTCTAGTTGTAATTATGCCTTCACAGTTCTTGGGTTTTAAGTGCACTTGTTCTTCAAGGCATTTAGATCTCATAAAAGCATGTTACAAAATAAATATGCATCTCCCTTTTTTTTATATCTATCTTTTTTTTTTTCACTATGCCTTATGTTTTCATTGTCGTTAATTACAGTACTTCGTAGTATAAAACAAGGCTATGCACAGATTAATTTGTAGATTACCACTTAAGTTTGATATATGTGCTTCTCATAATCAGACTTAAGTGCATTTTAATTTCCAATTGAGTGGACATTGTCATATTGACTGACGTTAAAAAAAAAAAAAAATACAGCCTTGAGATTGGAAGGCTTATTCCGTAAGTGAAAGCACAGAATGCACTGAATCGCATTAGCCAATTGGAATTAAAGCCCCACTCCGGGATTACTTAACAGATAAGATAATATATTTTTCCTGTCGGTCCCCATTTCCTTCTCAAACTGTCTTCGGCCTCCAAATCAGATGCAATACATGTGATGTCCTCAATCATTTTTTCTAATTTTCCTGATCTTTGAGGGTTGCACCGCACATTTTTTTTCCCAATCGTTCCTCATCCCAAAGGAAACTACACCTAATGCATTGGAATGTTTCCTGCTTTGACATTTTTTAGGATGGTGTGTGGGCGGTGTCAGGTGGAGCATTTGGTCCTCTGTCACTGCCTGCTATAATTTCACATTGCTATTCAGCAGCTGTCTTAAAGGCAGCACTTGTACTCACTGCACACCAGCTCGTACTCTACTGCTCAAAAGACATGCTGGTGTGGAGCAGTTTAGAAGATGGGATGGGGGTAGGCAGAGCTGGTGTAGGCAGAGTTTAGAAAACACTTGCAAGAAGTTCTTGCTAATTCAGATTATTGACACCCACTGTTCCATGGATGTGATGTCAAACACAGAGCTACACAGGGATGATGGGAGGACCGGTCATCCCAATGAGAAAGGAGCTTCTAGGGTCATGTCCCCTAGACAAGAAATTTTTTCTAAGATTCTGACCAGTGACTTTGATTATGAATTTGACAAGCAGGGAACATCTGTAAATAGGTCAAAGATTAGTACAATTGTGCCCACCATAGTGCTGTAGATAGATTTTTCCTAGAATGGGACTTTAATTCCTCATTGGTATAGCAGTGGGTCTATGAAATGTAATTATTGATGCTGTTAGTACATTATTACTGTTTTCAGAACATAGACGGAAATCATGCTTGAAGAGAATTTAAAGCAGAACTCTGGTAAAATTGAAAAGCCTATTAAAAGATATAAAAATACCAAACCAGCTTTTGTTGAAATATTCACCTTCAATCCAGTGTAGCATTTTTTTTTCCCAGCAATATATGTCCTAAGTCTGGCCAGCATGCTAATTCCAAGTCCACTTCAGGTACTTATATACTTATTTTGGTTGAAAGTAAAATTGAAGTTTGTGGTTATAAAAAAAAAAAAAGCCACTCCTTTTGTGTGGCAGCATCGGTCCCCTGCCTCTTCCGAGCCTGAGCACTTAGTGATCACGTGACTGCTAATCACTCAGTTCTTGGGCCACTCTGAGCAAAGTGTGGTATGGGGCTTGGTTGTCTCTTCTCCCCAATTGCTGAGCTCTATCTAGTACCCTATTTGCCCTTGACTCTGTCTTCCTTTCCAATTTTCACAGCCATGAACATACATTTACAGTTCAAGCAGGAGCAGTTGGGTTTTGTATGTCATTCCCATAAACCCACAGCAACCGATGCCTTTCTATAAGCGTCATAGTGGAACTTCACTCTCAACGAACATTGCCTAGTTGTAATCCTTTTGCTGCTAGCATTAGTAAATAGATAGGAAAGTATATTATATTTACATATATTTTTTACATTTCTTCAGTTACTTTGTTTTTTAGGCTCGAGCAAATGATGTCATACATCCCATGAGTCTTCTTTAGGGGTTTTCTCAGCTAAGTACACCCTCCTGCCTTGCGTGCCTCAGCTAAGGTCAGATGGATACCAAGAAGTAAATGATACATGAATCATCTGCTCTTACTCAAGATGGCCATGGTCAGAATATGCTAGGGGGTTTTTTCAGAGTGATTTCTTAGCAAACAAAGCATAGAGACCTGGAAGGATGGAGGAGTTTGCATTTTAAAAATTAATTAAACAGCGTGTAGCACTACCCCTGCAGGAGCTGCTCCCTTTGTTGAGAAAAGTCTAGCCAGTCTTTGCTAGCCTTTTTTTTTTTTTCTTATATTTTTTTTTTTTTTGGATTCTTTAGTCAACCTCTTCTTTCCCTAATTGGCAAATGCTCCTTGAGGTACTGTGATTCCTGTCCCTTGTTCCACAGCAACTTCCCTGAATCTGGTAGATGAGTAGGATTTCATAGACTAGCTTGAGGTTAGGGTGGTTATCACCAGGACCCTTTTGGGGTTTCCCTGTGGCACCCTTTTATGTGCTAGGGGAGGATGCATTTGCTTCCTCAGTCCTGTCTGCTGGGGCTAAAGTCACCTTCATTCTTGCCTACTCTTGTGGGGGTGCGTTGCATGTACTCTGCCCCTTCAGTCACATTGAGTTCAGGATCAAACTCCCCGATTTCTCTCGTACTCAGTAGTCATTTCAGACCCATGATGGGCTGTGATGCTTTTGTTGATGCAAAGCTTTTCATTGATAAGTCTTGATTAGTGAGGTTGGTTTTCTGGCCAGAAAATGCGGAGTTTCATTCTAAGGGGATCGGGCATGCAAAGGCATTGGGCCTTACAGTATAGACTGAGTGGACTTTCTCTTCCCTTCATGAGAAATAATTATAGTTTTGCCTGTTTTTGGTGGGATTTTTGGTTAATGACCTTCTCACTAGTTCAGGGTCGGTGCCCCTTCCTCATGGAATCCTTCCCTCTTATGGTGACCTACCATCTGGGTCTTGAGCATCAGGATGATTCGGTGTCCTCCATCTGGTTGTTTTAGCAGGTCTCCAGATTAGTAGGGACTGTGCCTCCTCTGGTTTAGATTTGGGTCTTGCACCTTTTAGGAAGCTCCTGGGCTACAGGCAGTTCAGTTCTCTTTTTGGGCCTGTTGGCAATTGTTGCCCACCCTCCAGTTGGACTATTTTGAGACATCCCAAAAATATATGTATTCATGTATCCTTCGATGGCCTGGAAACATTTTGATTTTTGTACTTGCTGTAAAATGTATTTAATTGGGGGACACAAGTCCCACCTACCGCAGGTTTTGTTTGTGCTGCTTGGTACTTTAAGGCAGTGGTCATCAGTGTCCTCAGGGCCCACTAACAGGCCAGGTTTGCAAGATAACTGAAATACATCACAGGTGATATCACTTGCTGCTCAGTGATTGCAGTATTCTAGGCTGCATCTCCCCAAGGTAATACATAAAACCTGGCCTGTTAGTGGGCCCTGAGGACAGGGTTGATGACCACTGCTATAAGGTATGCATTTGGGGGGGGGGTTTATCCTGGGACTTGTTTGCCCAAGTCCTGTTCTCCTGTAGGTGGCAGTAAAACCCAACCGTATCTGATTTTCTGTGTCCCTTAACAACTTAAGGACCAGAAGGCCTTGCCCCCTTAATGACCAAGCTATTTTGTGCGATTTGGCACTGCATCGCTTTAACTGACAATTGCATGGCCGTGCGACGTTGTACCCAAACAAGGTTGACGTCCTTTTTTCCCCACAAATAGAGCTTTCTTTTGGGTGCATTTGATCACCTCTACGTTTTCATAAATATTCATCAGTTTAGGCTGATATGTATTCTTCTACATATTTTTGGTAAAGAAAATCACAATAGGCATATATTGGTTTGCGCGAAAGTTTTATCGTGTCTACAAAGTAAACAAAAAAGGACTAAAAATTTTGAAGAAAAAAGTTTTTGTAATGAAATTGTTCTAAATAAGTTTTCTCCTTCACTGATGGGGCAGCACTGATGGGCACTCATAGGTGACACTGATGGGGTACGCCTTGTCAGCGTGAATAGAGGAAAAGCCGATAAATGGCACTTCCGGTTTACAATGTGACCAGCTGTGATTGAACACAGCTGATCACATAGTAAAGAGCCTACATCATGGGCTCTTTACCAGGATCTGAGATGCGGTGTGTCAGACTGACTTACCACACCACTGATCGCCGTGCTGCACGCCTTATGGTCGTCATGTGACGTCCAGTCAGGATAATGAAACCACTTTGCGGCCGTCATATTGCTATATGGCGGGTGGGAAGTGGTTAATGTACTCCAAAAAAAAAAAAAAAAAAAAAGATTTTACGGTGAGTTCAAAAATCCAGTTTTTACTTTTTGCTGTGCTATATTTTAGCGCAGGGGTCTCCAAACTCTGTCCCAAGGACCGGATGCGGCCCTTTCCTAGCCTTTATCGGGCCTTTGGGGCACTATTCCTGCCAATGGTGCGAGGCAATACTCCTCCCACTGACAAACTATGGGACACTATTTCTTCCACAGGTACAGATGATGGAGTATGATTACTCCCACTATCACAAATGATGGGGTTTTAGTCGTCCTACTGACCACAAACCCTGAGGCCATGTTATTTCTCACTGATGAATGCTGGCCCGAGACATTTTCTACCCTCACTGGCCACAATCCGACCTTCTAAAATTTGAAGGACAGTAAACTGGTCCCGTGTTTGAAAAGTTTGTAGATCCCTGTTTTAGCTAAAAACTGGAGTTCTGCCTTAAGTTGCCGACCAGCCGACGACATACAGTGGCAGGTCGGTACGAGCCGTCGTAGCTGTACGTCTGCTCCTTTAAGTGGGATTGCAGGCACACGCTCGCGCCGCCGTAGCCGTGCCCGGTGCGCTGCAGGGGTGCTGATACTCGTGGCCAGCGGTCGTGGGCACAAGAGGCAGAGCAAGGACTTGTGTTTGTGAACACATAAATACCTGTCCTGTGAGGAGAGTCAGATCGTGAGTTCCTAATAACTAGGAACCACAATCTGTCATCTCCTATAGTCAGTCCGCGTGTCCCCCCCAACAGTTAGAACACACACTAGGGAACACAGTTAACCCCTTGATTGCCCCCCTAGTATTAACCCCTTCCCTGCCAGTGACATTTACACAGTAATCGGTGCATTTTTATAGCACTGATTGCTGTATAATTGTCAGTGGTTTCAAAAATGTGTCAGAGTCTGAGGTGTCCACCATAATATCGCAGTCCCGAAAAAAAAAAATCACAGATCGCTGCCATTACTAGTAAAAACAAAAATGCCGTAAATCTATCCCCTATTTTGTAGATGCTATTCTTTTGCGCAAACAAATCAATATATGCTTATTGCGATTTTTATTACCAAAAATATGTAGAATACATATCGGCCTAAACTGAGGAAAAAATTAGCTTTTTAAAAAAAAAAAATTGGGAATATTTATTATAGCAAAAAGTACAAAATATTGTGTGTGGTTTTTTTTCAAAATTGTTGCTCATTTTTTGTTTATAGCGCAAAAAATAAAAACTGCAGAGATGATCAAATACCACCAAAAGAAAGCTCTATTTGTGGGGAAAAAAAGGACGTCAATCTTGTTTGGGTATAGTGTCGCAGGACCACGCAATTGCCAAAAATGGTCTGCTCATTGAGCAGCCAAATCTTTCGGGGCTGAAGTGGTTAAAATGGTTCTAAAGGCGTACCCCCCCTTCATACTTACCTGAGCTCCCTTTTCGATCCATTGATGTTCATGGGAGCATTAGCTCCCGCTGCTGTCAATCACAGCCAGTGAGCCAATGAGTGAGTATGACATGTTTGTTTTAAAAGTAAAAAATAATTTTTGCCTTTTAATTAGTGATGCACCGAATCTTCGGCCGCCGAAACATATCGGCCGAAAATGGCCTTTTCGGCAAAATGCCGAAAAGGAAATCTCGTGGAAAATGGGGGCGGGGTCCCGTCCCTGGTGCTGCCCAATACGGGGGTATCCTTCTGGCGCAGCGCGCTGCAGACCTCTCCTCTCTTTACCTCCCCCTCCCTCCTGGCCGCGATCTCCGTTGTGTCACGGAGCTTAACTACACAGACCGCAGTAACAATGTCCCACCTCCTGTGACAGACGGCACACTGATCCAATGGTGGGACATTGAATCAGTGTGACGTGATTACAGGAGGCGGGACATCATTACTGTGACCCGGGCAATTCAAATGCAGCTCCGTGACACACGGAGATCGCCGCTCTGATTCGAGCACTGGCAGGCTGCATGACGGGCACATGTGGGCTGCATCTGAGGGGCAAACACGGGCTGCATGATGGGCACTGGTGAGGCTGCATTGATCCCTTGAATCATGTCCGCAGTCTCTGACCATCTCCTGTACCGTGTCCCCAGTCTCTGACCATCTCCTCTACCATGTCTGCAGTCTCTGACCATCTTCTGTACCATGTCCCCAGTGTCTGACCATCTCCTCTAATGTGTCTGCAGTCTCTGACAATCTACTGTATCATGTCTGCAGTCACTGACCATCTCCTGTACCATGTCCCCAGTCTTTAAGCATCTCCTGTAATGTGTCTGCAGTCACTGACAATTTCCTGTACCATGTCCCTAGTCTCTGACCATCTCCTGTACCATGTCCCCAGTCTCTGACCATCTCCTGTACCATGTCCCCAGTCTCTGACCATCTCCTGTACCATGTCCCCAGTCTCTGACCATCTCCTGTACCATGTCCCCAGTCTCTGACCATCTCCTGTACCATGTCCCCAGTCTCTGACCATCTCCTGTACCATGTCCCCAGTCTCTGACCATCTCCTGTACCATGTCCCCAGTCTCTGACCATCTCCTGTATAAAAATATTTTTTAAAACGATCACTTTCGGTATCGGTTTTGGTTTTCGGCCTAGTGTATTTTTCATTTTCAGTATCAGTTTCGGCACCAAAAAACCCATTCGGTGCATCCCTACTTTTAATATCACTTTAAGTCTTCAATGTGTATTTAGTTGTACATTTATTGGTAGTGATTGCACTTTGCTATTCCTTTCCTCAGTACTGAATAATAGTTATTGTAATGAAGTGAATGCTTATTGCTTGCCTTTCTTTCTTACCAGCTATTCGGATTAAAGAGGAAGAGCCAGATCCAGAGGAATGGCAGCTTACTGGTGATTCTACAGTTAACACCAATGATTTAACCCATCTGAGAGTACAAGTTGTTGATGATGAACTTGACCAATCAAATCAAGAGGGAAAAAGGCTAAGAAGAGTAGCATGCACTTGTCCTAACTGCAAAGATGGAGCTGGAAGGTACTTGTCATGTATAGATGGCACTTGTCATATTTAGGTTTTGTTCTAACTAATAAGGTTGGATTCTGACACGATTTTCATACTAGCTAAGCACTTTGTGTATTAGAAGCAATTACGTAACACGTTAATATTTTTTAATCTTGATCTTCCTCCCTTTTAAACTGGTGTGAAAGAAAACATCAGCAAATACCTTCATGTTTTATGCAAACAATGGAATGGTGTTGAGAACTAATAAAAGAAGCTTAACACTTTTACATCTTCAGTTACGGGTACTAGTGTAGTAATGTATTGAAGCCGTAAGTGTTCTGTTTCTTTCAGCTGGCTTTCTAATAAGTGTGCCACCCAATCACTTCTACATAGGTGAAGAGGTGGTGCACCCCCAAAACTGAACTCTGTTTTCTGGGTTCACCCTAAAGGCCAAGTTCACCTTTTGGTAATGCACATATTTTGGCAGGAAAAAAAAAAGTACATTTATTTTTTTCAGTGGATCAGGGGTGCTAGCAACCTGCAGACAGGCCCTGTAGCTTTCAGCCCATTATTGGTGTAACGTGCTTTGGAAGGTAAACTTATCCTTTAAACACTTGTGATCCCAGGATGTTCAAAAAGTGTGTAGATTCAACAAATTGGTTTTCTTTCCTCTGCAGTGCCTAAGTCCAGAGCCACACTAACCACAGGAGTTGATCTATCACTGTGATAGGGTACCCTCACCAACCAGTAGTGAACTGCAGAAGGAAGAAAATAAGACAGCAATAGCATCAGATGATTGCCATTTGCTTATTTGACTGTCCCTGTGTTCTGGCTTAATATAAAATGCTGTTTTATTTATCCACAGGTTTACTTTAAAAATAAAGTCTTTTTAAATGACTTAGTATAAAAAAATGTAAGACCTAAAAAAAAAAAAAAAAAAAAAAATTAGATTTTGGTTAAGTGAGATTTTGTTTCACCACAATTGTACAGAACTTAAATTGCATATTTAAATAGGTGGTTATTAAAATGGTGTAGCGTTTAATAGTAGTTAATTATAGCAGAAATCAGCTGAATTTACTTCAAACGGTCCTTAATAAACAAATCTATTATTATTTTAGGGGTACAAACCTTGGGAAGAAAAAACAACACATCTGTCACATCCCAGGATGCGCTAAAGTCTATGGCAAGACCTCACACCTAAGAGCTCATCTTCGTTGGCATTCAGGAGAGCGTCCTTTTGTCTGTACCT
Source organism: Aquarana catesbeiana (assembly GCF_042186555.1). Taxonomy (NCBI): domain Eukaryota; kingdom Metazoa; phylum Chordata; class Amphibia; order Anura; family Ranidae; genus Aquarana; species Aquarana catesbeiana. Next base: position 335,598,268 of record NC_133329.1, read on the forward strand.
GGATGTTTTGTGGAAAAAGGTTTACCCGAAGTGATGAGCTGCAGCGACACAGAAGAACACATACTGGTAAAGATACTCTTCCCTTTTATTTATTTATATATAATTTTTTGTGGAAAAAAAAAAAAAAGATATATACATATATCTCAGTATATGAACTCCCTTGCAAATTAACTGGTCTTCTGCAGTAATTTGCCATTAAATGTGATCACAAAAATACACAAGCACAATGTGTTTTAAGCTGATAGCACAAAATTCTGATTTCTCATGTCTTAATTGAACACGCCCATTAAACCTTCACTGCGCTGGAGGAAAAAGTAAGCGAACTCTTGGCGTTAATAGCTGGTCAAACCTTCGTTAGCAGCAATAAGGAAGCACTTTCAGTAATTCTGGATCAGACCTGCGCAACATTCAGGAGGATTTTTTGATCATTCCTCTTTACAAAACTGTTTCAGCTCAGACACATTTGTGAGATGTCTGGTGCGCATGGCTCATTTGAGGTAATTCCACAGCATCTCTATGAGGTTAAGATCTGGGCTCTAAATTAGCCGTTCCAGAAGGCGCATTTTCATTTTCTGATGTCAGTCTGTGGTGGATTTACTCTGACACTTAGTCGTTGTCTTGCTGCATAGCCCAACTTCTCAGCTTTAGTTGGCGGACATCATCCTGTAGTATATTTGGGTAAACTTGGGAATTTTCCCCTCAATGATAGAAAGTGGTCCAGGCCTTGAGGCAGCAAAGCAAGCCTGAATTATGATGTTCCCTCCACCATACTTCACTGTTGGGATGATGTTTTGATGTTGGTAAGCTGTGGCCTCTTTGTGTCTTCCATAGTGCTGAGTATTCTTCCCAAACAATTACATTTTTGTTTCATCAGCCACAAAACACTTTCCTAGTAAGGTTTTGGTTTGTCATTGTGCTCATTGACACACTTCTGGCACACAGCAATGTTGGTTAAACGCTTGAAGTCCTTTAAACCAACCAAGACGTCAGTGCACTCGTTTCCCATTGTCCTTTGCGGAGATTGAAAGGATCTTGACAAAGGCGTTCATCCCTCCCAAGCAGCTATCAGTCCTGTACCTGTTTGAGGAGGACTTTGTTCAAAAGTGGTCTGCACCAGTTGTGCATCTAGCAATTTCCAGTCTTAATGAAGCATTAACTAAGCCTGTGGAGGATATGCCTGTTTTCAGGAACCCAAAGACAAGCAGTTAAAAGCCTTTTCTAAAAACAAGTCTGGCAATCAGTTTTTCCACAAATCTGGAATTCCAGGTGGAGAATGCTGGATATGGACTCCCTGGCAGTAGGTGCTCTGGTGGCTCCACAAAATCTGTTCAGCCTGATCCACCTATATCCTTCCCTGAAAATGCTTCCACATCTGCTCTACAGGATCGAGCTGGAAGGTTTTCTGGTGATCTTAATTTTTCCAGACTGATCCAAATAGTGTGGTACATCAACCTGACCCCTGGCGGTTAATCTGTGGGCCCTTCCAGATCATCTGGATATTTTGTCCTAAGGACCAGTTTACCACTCAGTCTCTGGCTTCAATGACATGGATTTTGAAGCACAGGTATTGAGGGACCGAGGCATTTCTTGGTAATTCACACATTGTTAAAAGCAGTCTATCATTGCACTTGACAGACCTCTGTTATTGAGAGGAAAACATACTTTCATCCTAGAAAATTCTCAGTGGAATGAGTCCTAGCTTTTCTTCAGTTGCATCAGCATTTTACACAGAGTACCATAAAGAGGCAGATTTTACTATTTGTGATCTTGTTCCAAAGATTCTTGGCTTCCTTCTCTTTAAGAGTTTTTTGCTCAGTGTGGGTTCCCCTGTGTTCTCTCCTGTGACTTGGAATCTAAATGTGTTCTTTTGGCTCTTAAATGCCTTTTGAACTTATGCAGTATATTCTCCTTCCCACTCTTACATGGTTGCATCCTTGCCTTCACTACTGCGAGGCATGTTTGAGCTGGCAGCTTTGTCCTGTAAAGAACACCTTTTCTTTTCCTGGGAACAAGGTAGTAGTGGTGGTGAGGCCAAAAATCTCCTTCCTAAGGAGGCTTTAAGATTTTAACTCAACCAGGACATGGGTTCTTTCATACCTCTGTCCGGCTCCAATTCATGAGATTTCCCTTCAATACCTAGATGTAGTTTGTTCTGTGCATGTCTACCTAGCTGCCACTGCTTCTATGAAATGGTCTGCCTTTCTATTTTGTTATCCCTGATAGCCCTTGTACATGAGGAGCGTGTCTCATATTCCATCACTTCTTGGTGGCTCAGACAGACAGATCCAAGCTTATGGGTTCCACCCTTTCCTGTTAAGACACAACGTTCTAAATCTGAGTGCTTCTTGAGCTTTTTTTTTTTTTTTTTTTTTTTTTTTTTTGATTTACAAGGCTACCACCTGTTTTGTTCATACACTTTCAACTTTTATCAGATAGATGTTCAGTCCTCTTTTGATGGCAGCTTCAGACACAAGGTTTTTCACGTGGCTTTGAGCTGCCTTTTAGTTTTCTTGTGTGTCTTTAAAGTTGACCCATACATGGATCGAAGTTTAGCCGGTTCAGCAGGAACCGGTCAAATTTTGATCAATGTTTGGACTATCCCATTGACGAACAGTCAATCTATTGATCAACTTCTCATGAACTGGCTTGTTGGCACATTTTCACTCGATCAGCGCATGCAGCCAATAGGATCAGTGTATTTTGACAATGGGAGAGTCCCACTGTCAGAACACAAATGACACAGCAGGAAGAGTTCCTGCATCCACATCGAATGTCTGGATGTGGAAACGTGTAAATTTTTGTCGCTCAAACTGCTGGCTGAAAGGAGAAAGTGACCTGTGTATTTGTTTTGTGGCCCGCCACTGAGCTGGGATGTTTTTTTTTGTTTTTTTTTTTTGTTTTTTTTTATGTCCCTGAATAAACGAGAGAGAAAATTGGATTTTTGCACTTTCCAGATTCTTGGAGTTATTCAGGACAAAGGTCCAACCCCTCTGTGTCTATGATCGTGCTTTTGGTACAACTGTTCCGCCAAACTAAGACATGCTTAGAGTAGGACAGGTTATACCAGACTGGTCACTGATAGAGTGCTTCAGTGTTCCTCGTGATAGATATTTATATCTATCTATCTATTACACTTAAAAGGGTCCTTTCTGTTCTCTATTCAGGATAAAGTAAAAGGGTCATGTAACCTCTTTCGTTGCACCACTCTGTTCAATCCCCAGGAGCTAAGTGAAATACCCAGTGCCTCCAGGTATAAAAGGGCATGTGAGTTGCTCACCTTTTTTAGTGTGAGTGTATGATTTACATAATACTTTTTCCCCATTCGCAGCATAGGAGTGAGAAAAAGGTTAGTATATGTTGCTTAGGGAATCCAAGTGTATGGAGTATGATCCTGTAGTCCCCCGTTCCTTCCGACAAAACCGAACATGGAGGAAAATCCATGCCATCATGCTCAGTTTGCATTGCTCAACATTGAGCAATAGGAATATCGTGTGGACATGGTGAGATTTTCTAAAACTGGTGCGCACAGAATCTGGTGCACCTGTGCATAGTAACCAATCCACTTCTAACTTCAGCTTGTTCAATTAAGCTTTGAAAATAAGCCCTTGTTCACACTAAACACGGCTTTGAATTCAGATGAACTCGCACAATTTCAAAGCCGCATTTCAGTCCGACTTCAAAGACATCTGCGGTTTCATGCTGAGATGTCTTTTGAAATCGCCCCCGAAGTCACCAAAAGTAGTGCAGGAACTACTTTTGGAAATCGGCGCGGCACAGCCAAGACGACGTCGCACTGATTGGGGCTCTTCTATTGCCAGCAATGGGCTCCGATTTGACCTGTCAAATCGCGCCAATGTGAATGTTGGCTATAACTTAGAAGTTGACTGGCTTGTATGCCCAGCTGCACCAGATTTTGTGTGCACAAGGTTTAGTAAATCCCCCCGCAGTGTGGTTCTAGTCTCGTAGTCTGCTTAGCTGACATGCCTCCCACTCAACCCTGCTTCCTTTGATTTGCAGCATCTTCCTGTCAGAACAGCATTGTGGAACCCAGTGTTCCCTGGCTACCCATGTCATGCCACTGCCCAGTCTATGAAACTTCCTCCACCCCCCTAAAATCGGAAAAAAGGGTCACTTTGAACTCATCAATTGTAATCACTTTCTCAGAAAGAAGACAACACTGTTACCCACAGATACATACCTAAGTATGTGGCACAGAAAACTAATTTAGAATATGTACTGCTTATGACAATACAGCTTAGAGAAACCAAAAAAAAGCCACTCCATAGATTATTTGATATTCTTTGTAATTATTCAGGTAAGATCATTAGCTGGACTATCAGGTTTATTATAGCTGAAAAGTGTGAAAACTGTGATGCCATTGGCAACACTTTCTCCTGCTAATTGGTTGCTTGGGCAGCACTGTTCTCTGTAATTGCAGAAGTTCGTTCCCGTTTGATCTAAATTCTAAAAGAACCAAATATTACAATGTTATGTCTTTATCTCCACCTAAGCGATGTTATGATAAACTTGGCAGGCTGCCTGTTGTTTTTTTTTTTTTTTTTACAGAAGTCAGCAGTGGGCAGAGAACTTGCACTTAATCGGGAAAATGCTGTGTTAAGATCACGAGGGGGTAGAATCGCGATCTCTATTCTTTAACAGTTCACACAGCTCGGACGGTTGCAGAGCGAATTGCACAGGTTTCCTGTGCGTCTTCTGGTCTGCTTCAGGTCCGAATTCAGCCCTGAAACGACACCGCACCCCTGCTGTGAGCTGTTCCACACTATTTGTGTGAACCCAGCCCTAAAGTGTCTACGTTTTCTGTCCAGTTAATAGAAGCGTGAAAATGCTTTGTGGTCACAGGTTGTTTGGGGTTATTTTGTTAATGAAAATACATTCTACAGCTTTAACTTAAAAAGAAATTGGTATATCAATTAAAATACAATGTTTTTAATCTAACAGGTGAAAAGAAGTTTGTGTGTCCAGAGTGTTCCAAGAGATTTATGCGAAGTGATCACCTTGCCAAACATATTAAAACCCATCAGAATAAGAAAGGCATGCATGCCAGCAGTGCTGTACTGGCATCCATAGAAGCAAAGCCTGATGAAACATTGATAACTGCCGAAGGTACAACCCTTATCCTTGCAAACATTCAGCAGGGAGCTGTATCCGGCATAGGGACTGTAAATACCAGCAACCAAGATCTCCTCTCCAATTCTGAGATTCCCTTACAACTCGTCACAGTTTCTGGAAATGAGACAATGGAGTAAATATCATGCGACACCTATTAATTGTGGTTATTTTTATACAGTAGTGGAAGAAAAAGCAAATCCTTGTTCTTGAGTTCTTAGATATCTTTTTATTGATGTGCAAACTTTTGGATTGACAGTAACTTGGTTATACATGACACTGAAATGCCTTACTTTGTATGCTATTCCATACGTATGATCAATTGGTAAAATTGCATGGCTTTTGTAGGTACTTTTGGAAATCTAGAACTGATGAAATTTTACCATGATACATACAAGTATAAATAACATTGACAGATGGAAATGGTAGTCTAACCAAATGCATCAGTCCCGTGTGGTTTAGTGTAAAAATAATAATAATAAATGTCAAAAACAAGTAAAAAAAAAAATAAGAACATGTTGGTATTTATCTATTGTAAGATAACAAAGTTGATGGGTCACGAAAAAATTATGTTATGAGATGACATTTTGTAATTTTCTTGATGACTGGAATTTTTATTATGCATAACTGACAAATCACGTTGAACAGCACTCATAACCCGGCTCCCTTTTTACCATTCCTCTGCTTACAAGATAACAACCAATTTGTTTTAATTAGGTGATCCTATGTACACATTTTAAGCATTTCTCTTGTAAAGAACTATAAGAAAAATAAATTCTACAAGTTTTAATCTGACAATAGCCACTGTCTAAACTGTGTTTAATAAAAAGCCATGCACATAAAAATGTATTTGCCAAATTCTTCTTAATGTTTGAGTCATGAAGGCAATATAACCAATGTTGAAAAACTTGTAGGTTGAAGCATTTTTTTCAATGGTTACATGCAATGAAAAAAGCACCCACTCTCTTGAACACTGGTGGACCAAAAAATAATGAATTGTTTGTCATTAAGCACATCTTTCGATATTCAGACATCAAATACCATTATTGTAAATTAAGTAGGCTAGCATATGCAAACATGATATCAGTTGGTCATTTCCATAGTGAAACAAACAAGGCATACACAAATCCTAGTCATGGGGAAACCAGAGAATTATACAAGGGTGTTTTTTGTTTTTGTTTTTTGCCCCCCCCCCTTCTTTTATTTTATTTTTTTTTCCTTTTTTATTTTCTTTTTAACTTAGTTGTTGAATCAGCATTTAAACAACCTATCTGCTTCTACCCATTAAAATTGTATGTATCGAATACATGTACCTGATAAATATGTATATGTTTTTTTTTTATTATGTTGCTGTATTTTGTTTTATTTTTTAACAATTGTTTATATTTCAACTATAGAACGTGTACAAATACAAAGTGAAATTGCAGGTATGTAAGGTCTATACCATTTTTCTAAGACGTAGTGAAATAAAATGAATAGAGACTGCAGCACCTACAACAGTTCACCTATTTACAGGCTTTTGTTTGAGTCTTTCTTATTGTTATGACACCTCAAATTTAAAAGCTACCTTTAAAGTGTATGTTTAAAGTGTATTATAACAGTGTGGTAGTTTAATAAAACACTATTTTCTTTCTTTTGACTTTGTTGTTTTCATATTCGTTACTTGGCGAGTCAGTATGTCGGTCATAAATTTATTCAGCAGCCGTACATTTATTTATTTCCTTCTTTTTTTTTTTTTTTTTTTTTAGCAGATTTTTTTTTTTTTTTGCATATTTCACAGAAGTTAAATGCCTTTAAATCACTGAATGTATGCATTATATTTATGGACAAAGTGATTCAGATTTAGGATATTTTATATCGGCACTTTTCCTCCTTTAGCACAGGGGAAAAGTGGTGGTGTTCAGAGTTTTATTTTCGTTAGCTAAGTTATAGCTGAACAGAACACCTAACGGAATTCCAGCGGCATGTTCATTCTTAAGTTCTTTGTTTACATTCAAAAAATAAAAGAAGATTTATTGACTGATGCAACAACTGGTGAAGTACGTTATTAGGGTTCCAAATTTATTGGCTGTGAATTGTTTTGTTTCCAGCCAATGAAATGTAATCCATTCAAGTGTTATTGTTCCACTCCATGAATGTCAGATTGTACAGTACTTTGTAAGAGTCGGGCTCGAAGTATGTTAGTGTACGGTGTCAAATTTTGTTTCTCACTACGGCTTAGCTGAAAATTTATTTTATTGTGGGTATGTACATATGGTCTACCAAGTTGAATCTTGTTCAAAGAAAAGTCAGATGTCCCATTACCAATTTTTTTTATCATTGCATATATATTTTCCTTTTTCTATTTTTTTAAAGTTTATTATTGGAAGAATGCGACAGTGGCCTGTAAATTTTATGTTGTAGTTGTGTTTTGCTTCTAAAGATAAATAAATATATATATATATATATAAATAAATATACTCCCCTACCACTCGATCGTCACCAGTTATCAGCGCAATTTGCAATCAGGTATCCTCACCAAATTTAAACTGTATCACAGCTGTATATGATGTGAAACACTGCATCTGGTACACAGAATCTGGTATTTTTTTTTTTTCCTATTTAGTTTAGTTTTTCCTTTTATTCCATGTTATTTTTTGGCTTACAGTTATACTCCATGATTTTGCTACCATGATATAGGTTAAAATTTTGTCTTTGTTTAAACATACTGCATTTTTATACCTGCTCCTATGTGTTTTGTTATGGTATATTTCTGTAATATGCATGTAGGTGGAATTTTTGCTGCATAGGTAGATTTTAAGAAAAAAATAAAGTTAAAATATCTTTAAATGTTTTACTTTCAGTATTTGAGTTTTTTTATATTTTTTTTTAATTGTGGTTTTTGATTAGTTGCTTTAGCTGTAATTAATGTATTTTCCTGTTTTTAGCTTCTGTATATCAGAACTAAAATATTGAACTTGCATACAGTGGTATAATTAAATAAATGCTGCTGGAACCCATATTTAGGTGACTCAAAAAGAATGGTAATTTAAAAAAGGCCTTGCAAAAGGCTAGTAATACCTTCCTGTCCTGCTGCCCATGTCTCTGATATTCACTTTCTTTAAAGTGTTACTAAACCCAGGATCCTGCATTCACTATATCTAGTCTCCCACAGTACACAGAACATGGAAATGCAGTTATTCTAGTAGATATAAACTGCTAAATACCTTTTCTAATCAGCAGTATATAGCAGTCTTTTGACTTCTATCAGTGCCTGGTTAAAGCTTGTAGGAGGAGTTTTTATATTGCACTGAGCTGTCCTATCAGGATGCAGGGCCCCTGACCCTCTGTCTGGACCGGGCTGATTGGCCCTGTGCTGTTCACATGCACTCTCCCAAGAAGAAAAAAACTCTAGCAATACACACCAAACTGCATGTGCAGCCTGAATTCAGACTGTCTCATCTGGACCTGTTTTGTCAGTAGAAGTGGTGGATCAGAGAAGACGGGATCAAACAGCTTTTTTACACACTGTAAGATTAACCCCTTAGGTTCCACAGCAAGTATAGCAAGTATACTTTGCTGCATATACAGACTGTTACTGTTGTGGGTTTAGTAACACTTTTAAGAGCTACAGCTACTTAAATCACTACCAGAAATGTCTAATACATTAAAAAAAAAGCACTGTGCTATATATTTGTAGACAATTTATATTGATAGTTGTGACAGCTGTTTGTATGCTTTTCAGCATGATTCCACTTTTAGATTTGCAGAAATGTCCATTGCCTGGTCCCCTGCTGCTCCCTGTGGTTCCACCTACAAGGTGCTGTGTCACTAGAGCTCTGTTTTCTTTGTATTGTGTCTACAGAGTGGCTTTCACAATATTACATTTTACTTTCATATTTTACTGCCTAATGTACAGTGGGTTTAGAAAAGAATCACCCCCCCCCCCTTTTTAAATCACATTTTGTTTCTTTGCAACCTGAAATAAAGACAGGCCATTTGTTTTATCCAGCTGTATTTACTCAGTGCAACTTACAACATCCAAGTGAAAGATATAACATTAACCTTAAAAAAAAAAAAAATAAATAAACAGAATGGGCAAAGTCTATATGTGCAAAGTTAGTAGAGACGTATCCCAACAGACTAAAGGCTGTAATTAAAGCAAAAGGTGGTTCTACAAAATACTGGTACAAAGGGGGTGATCCTTTTTTCCAACTCTGTGGTTCTGTTTTTGAATTTTTTTCTTTCCTGACATATTGGCAACAAAATGAGGGGGGGGGGGGGGGGGGGGGTTCTTTACCCACTGTAGATCCAAACCCTGAATGGACAAAATTCAGTTTGGTTGTTTTTACCCTTTTTCATCCTCATCTCAGTGCTTCTTATAAATCCCAAAGACTCAACACGCTCCATAATACAGTGATCTGGCCCAGTTATAGAAAGAATGCTGTGGTGACCTGGTGGATGGTACCAATCCAAGCTATCATCAACACACAATGTTCAAACAAAAGACACTTTTTGTTGCCTAAAGCAATTAGGGTCAGCAGTGACCCTAATATCTTGGATCAGTGCCTATCCTGATATTCACATCTTCTGTGTACATGAGCTCATTCCATCACTGATTACATATCTTTGCTCAGGAGCAGCTTCCCAATATTGTTAATGATGGACCATGTCTGCACAATGTGTAGACAGTGTTCAGCAAGGACTCGTGTGACAGGGTGACCATTTGGGAAGACAATTGTGATACAGATTCCACCCCGTAACAGTAAATTTCTGAATAAGGTCTTTAACCACCTCTCACCCGGCCTATAGCAGAATGATGGCGAGGGTGCGCAGCGCAGTGATTGGTAGTGTGGTGTGTCGCTTTGACACACCACATCTCTGATCTTGATAAAGAGCCTATGATGTAGGCTCTTTACCATGTGATCGGCTGTGTCCAATCACAGCTGATTACATCACAACCAGGGAGTGCCGGTTATTGGTTTTTCCTGTATTCGTGCTGACGGGCATGAGGAGAGCTGATAAGCGGCTCTCCTGACGTGGGGGGGGGGGGTCCTGCGCTGATAATCAGCCCATTGATTATCGGTGCAGACCCCTCAGCGATGCCCACCTAGAGTGACAATCAGTGCCCACCAGTAATGCCTGTCAGTGCCTCCTCATCAGCACTGCATATTATTGCCTCATCAGTGCCCGCGTCAATGAAGGAGAAAACTTATTGAAATTTTATAACAAATGAAGAAAAATGTTTGTTTTTTTTTTGGCAAAATAAACAGTGGCGATCAAATACCACCAAAAGAAAGCGCTCTTTGTGGGGGGGGGAAGCTAAAAACTTCATATGGGTACAGTGTCGTATGACCACGCAATTGTCATTTAATGTGTGACAGTGCTTAAAGCTGAGACTTGGCCTGGGAAGGAAGTGTGTGAAATTGGTAGTAAAATCACCATTTTGGTATTGCAGCAACATTTGAAATCTTTTATGCAATGTTGTCATTGGGTTTAGATCTACCACTTTATTTATTTTTTTAAAGCTGCGGTGGTTCTGGGTAGCGCAGCAAAATGTGCAATTTAACCGCCATGATATTATGTAAAATTGTAATGGGTTTACCACATCTGGGGACACTATTTTAAACAATTTTTTAAGATTCATTAGGGTGGATTTGATTTAACCACTTCAGCCCTGGAAGATTTTACCCCCTTCCTGACCAGAGCACTTTTTACAATTTGGCACTGCGTCGCTTTAACTGACAATTGCGTGGTCATGCAATGCTGTACCCAAACAAAATTTGCGTGTCCCCCCCACCCCCACAAATAGAGCTTACTTTTGGGTCTGCGGTTTTTATTTTTTGTGATGCAAATGAAAAAAGACTGAAAATTTTGAAAAAAAATTATATTTTCTACTTTTTGTATATACAATTAACTAAATTTTAGTCATACACTTAGGCCAAAAAGCATTCAGCCACATGTCTCTAAAAAAAATTCAATAAGCGTATATTTATTGTTTTTTGCAAAAGCTATAGCGTCTGCAAACTAGGGTACAACTAGGGCTTAGTTTATGACTGCCTATCTCATTTCTTGAGGTGCTAAAATGGCAGGGCAGTACAAACCCACCCCCACCAATGACCCCATTGTGGAAAGTAGAAACCCCAAGGAATTCGCTGAGAAGCTTGTTGAGCCCATTGAATATTTTATTTTTTGTCATAAGTGATTGAAAAATGACAAAAAAATTTTTTACGGAGTTGTCACTGAAATGATATATTGCTCAAACATGCCATGGGCGTATGAAATTACACCCCAAAATACATTCTGCTGCTTCTCCTGAGTACTGTGATACCACATGTGTGGTACTTTATGGCAGTCCAGACGCATACAGGACCCCAAAACCCAAGCACTGCCTTCAGGCTAAGGGTGTAAATTTTTGATTTTACTCCTCGCTACCTGTCACAGTTTTGGAGGCCATGAAATGCCCACATAGCACAAATCCTACCCCCCCCAAAAATTACCCCATTTTGGAAAGTAGACACCTTGCGCTATTTGCTGAGAGGCATGTTGAGTATTTTGCAGATCTTGCTTTTGTCACAAACTTTTGAAAATAAATACATTTCCCTTATCTATCTTCATTTTCAAAAACAAATGAGAGCTGTAAAATACTCACCATGCATCTCATTTGGGGGGGGTTGCTATCTGGGCATTACATGGCCTCCGAAACTGATAGGTAGTGAGGAGTGAAATAAAAAATGTATGCCCTTAGCCTCAAGGTGGTGCTTTATTTTTGGGGTCCTGTACTCGGCTAGGCTGCCAAAAAGTCCCACACGGGGCATCACCATACTCGGAAGAAGCAGCAGAATGTATTTTGGGGTGTAACTTTACATATGGCCATGGCATGTTTGACAACTATTTTTGGCTTTTTTTTTTATTTCCCCATTCTCTCAAAATGTGATGGCATCTTTGGAGACCCTGTGAAAGTGTACCCTAGACTGTGTCGTGCTGTACCCTATGCTAATATTCCACTAGTGTGCGGTAACGTTTGAAACATTCACTGATGCAAAGACCAGGTTGACCAGGACAGGAGGGTCACTAATAGCGGGTGTCACGCTTATATCCGCGCTTGCTACAGACATGACATTTTTTGTGGTGATCATTGGGTAGGGGTACCAGGGAGGAGATACGGAAAATGCCTCTCATGCAGCAGGCTCACTGCATTTGGATTGGAAAGTTGGGCCACAGCACTGTCTGGAAACAGAAGGGCTGTAATGATCTTTTCCTGGAATTTAAGGAAGGATCCAGTTTGTCCTGACACTTTGTATAGCGCATCAGCAGAGCACGTTGGAATAAGTATACAGACACTTTTTTGTACCAATGTCTGGCTTTACGGGAAATAAAGTACAGCGCCATCAACTGGTTGTTGAGGTCCACTCCTCCCATATTAAAGGTATATTCGTGGACACAGGGGTTTCTCCACAACACCAGTCGCCGTTGGAATTTTCATATCTGCGTGAAGGGAGGACAGAAGGAAAACATTCCGATTATCCCTCCACTTTACTGCGAGCAAACTATTACTTCTCAAGCAGGCTCTCTCCCCCAGTCTAAGTTGGGACTCTACAAGCCACTGGGGTAAGCCCTGGCGACTAAAAAGTGGCACACTTGTATAATAATTGTCCATGTACAAGTGGTACCCCTTTCCCAATAAGTGTGACACCAAGTCCCAAACAATCTTGCCAGCGCGCTCCCTATGTAGTCTGGGCAGTTCTCGAGCTCCACGTGACTATCTTTTCCCTCGTAAACCATAAAACTACATGTATAGCCTGTTGCCCTGTCACAAAGCTTATACATCTTGACCCCCATATCTGGCACGCTTGCTGGGAAGATTCTGTTTGAAAGACACATGGCCAGAACATTTAATCAGGGACTCCTCAACGCAGAGAACTTGATGGGGAGTAAACAAGGCTGCAAAACATTGGTTGAAGTGGTTTACGAGGGGCCGAATTTTGTAGAGCTGATCGAATCCAGGGTCATTGTTGCTGAAGTGCATGAACCGCAGGATCTGCTTGTATCGTGCCCTGGCCATGGAAGCAAAGAACACGGATGTATGGTGAAATTGGGTCAGTGGACCAATATGACCGCAACTCACTCTTTTTAGTTATGCCCATGAGGAGGGATAGGCCCAGAAAGGTCTTAAATTCGGAAACTGTAATTGGTTTCTGTTCTCTGGCAAGGGACAGCTGGGGCTTAGCCGTGATGAATTGACCAGCATACAAATTGCTTTGGTCCACAATAGATCTATAGAGATCTTCTGTGGAATACAGCAAATAAAAATCAAGTGATGTAAAATCATCTGTTTTCACCTGAATTCCGGCTTGGCCAGTAAATGGGGGAAGTACGAGTGCTGCAGAAGTGGTGGGCTCCCAGTTAGGATTGGCATATTTTGCAGGAAGGGCACTTTGGGCTCGACAGGCCTGTGTTTGTCTTCTTGGTGGCTGCTGGAGACTACTTGTGCTAGCCACCGCACCAGCTTGAACTGCACATATGGGGCTTGCCATGTCACCACGAGTTACTGCAGTGCTGGATGTACGACCAGGGTGTATTAGGCCGCTGGTGCTTGCCACTTCACCAGAAGGATGAGCGGCAGCAATAGTACTGGCTCTCTGCTCCATACGAGAGCCCTGCTGTTCTTGCACCTCAACAACTGAAGAACGGGGTCAGGTACGCCTGACCTTAGCAGGGACCACTACTCCGTTGTCAGAGCTGTCTGTCAGGGTGCCGCTGCTGTCTATCGGTTCGTATTCTGAGCCTGAATCTGACAGATGGCTGACTTCCTCTTAACTCTCATCTGTCATGCTCAGAAACGTGTAGGCCTATTCACTTGTGTACCTTCGATTGGACATTGTGGCCTCTAAATTTACTGGTACAACTAGTGCGACTCGCAGGCAAAAAGAGCACCTGATTGTAAGTGCCTGCTTCAGTCGCTACCAAAAAAACTGTTAGCATTCTCAGGGATCATGCCTGACTCTGCGAACGCCGCAGTTATGTGTGTTGTGTTTTCCAAGTGACAGTGATCGATTGATACTGCACTTGGGTGGGTTGGGCGGAGGGGCTAAACACAGGTGCTAGCACGTATCTAAGCTGATCCCGTTAACGCTGCGATTTTGGGAACCCTAAATTACTGGGGACGCTAGTATCGTTCTGATCAGAACAAAGATATTGATCCGTTCAGACACTAAATATAAGGGAGGTGTATGGTGCGTGCGTGGGTGTTCGAGCTACTGGCACTAGTCTGGGGCTGAAACTGACCCTAACGCTAAAACCTAACTGATGTCAAGCGCCGGGTGATCAGGGGGTTAAACCTTTACTAGGTAATATATGGCGCTATAAGAAAAAAAAAACTAACCTGCGTTACCGGTGACACTAATACTGCGATCAGAAAATAGATCTACTGGTGACGGGGTGAAAGGGTTAACCGGGGGTTAAACCTTTATTTAGGGGGATACCCTAGACCTACCTGGGCCTACTACTAGCTGCCCTAACGCTGATTAGTGTCACAAGTGAATCAAGTCAATTTAAATCGCTAGTAAAAAGGCTTGATTTAAATCATAGTTTTTTTAAAAGCAGTTGTCATCTCTGTCCCGCAGCGGCTCCTCCTCTGACCCACTGTTGACTCACCGACAGTCTCCTTCACTTTAATGGGACGGCTGGTGATGCAGCAGTGGCACAACAAAAGGTGAGGGATGTGGTGGCAGCAGGTGAGTGGATGCCCGCTACCTGGCGCTGCCATGATGGATCTGAAATGACAGGTGCTCTTTAAATGTACAGTGTCTTGAAAAAGTATTCATACACCTTAATTTTGTACATTTTGTCATGTTAAAACCAAAAACGTAAATGGCTTTTTATAAAAGTGGCACATACAGTTGTGCTCATAAGTTTACAAAATTTATGATTTCTTGGCCATTTTTCATGGAATATGAATGATAACACAAAAACCTTTATTTCACTCATGGTAAATGTTTGGCTGAAGACATTTAGCATCAATCAACTGTGTTTACGCTTTTTAAATCATAATGTCAACAGAAACTACCCTAATGACCCTGATCAAATGTTTACATACCCTGGTGATTTTGGCCTGATAACATGCACACAAGTTGACACAAAGGGGTTTGAATGGCTATTAAAGGTAACCATCCTCACCTGTGATCTGTTTGCTTGTAATTAGTATCTGCATTCTGAGTCATGGGGAAAGCAAAATAATTGTCAAAGGATCTGCAGAAAATGGTAGTTGACCTGTATAAAACAGGAAAGGGATATAAAAAGATATCCAAGGAATTGAGAATGCCCACCAGCAGTGTTCAAACTCATCAAGAAGTGCAAAATGAGGGGTTCTGTTAAAACCAAACCACGGTCAAGTAGACCAACTAAAATTTCAGCCACAAATGCCAGGAAAATTGTTCGGGATGCAAAGAAAACCCCACAAATAACTTCAGGTGAAATAAAGGACTCTCTGAAAACATGTGGTGTGGCTGTTTCAAGATGCACAATAAGGAGGCACTAGAAGAAAGAAGGGCTGCATGGTCAAGTCGCCAGAAGAAAGCCATTACTATGCAAATGTCACAAAGTATCCCCCTTACAATACGCCAAACAGCACAGAGACAAGCCTCAAACCTTCTGACACAAAGTCATTTGGAGTGATAAGATCGAAATTTAGCTTTTTGGCCACAACCATAAACATTACATTTGCCTATGATGAAAGGTACACCATTCCTACTGTGAAACACGGAGGTGGATTTCTGATGTTTCTGGGATGTGTGAGTTACAAAGGCACAGGAAATTTGGTCAAAATTGATGACAAGATGAATGCAGTATGTTATCAAAAAATACTGGAGGAACATTTGCATTCATCAGCCAGAAAGTTGTGCACGGGATATACTTTGACATTCCAACATGACAATGATCCAAAACACAAGGCCAAGTCAATCTGTCATTGGCTACAGCAGAATAAAGTGAAGGTTCTGGAGTGGCCATCTCAGTCTCCTGACCTCAATATCATTGAGCCACTCTGAGGAGATCTCAAACGTGCAGTTCATGCAAGACAGCCTGAGAATTTACAGGAACCGGAGCATTTTTGCCAAGAGGAATGGGCAGCTTTACCATCTGAGAAGATAAAGATCCTCATCCACAAATACCACAAAAGACTTCAAGCTGTCATTGATGTTAAAGGGGGCAACACACGGTATTAAAAACTGAGCTAATTTTGATCAGGATCATTTGGGTAATTTCTGTTATGATTTAAAAAGAGTAAACACAGTTGATTGATAATAAATGGCTTTAACTAAACACTAACTATGAGTGAAAGAACAGTTTGTGTTATCATTCATATTCTCTGAAAAATGGCCAATAATTCATAAATTCTGCCAGGGTATATAAACTTATGAGCACAACTGTAATTGAAAGAAAATTATAAATGGTTTTCAACATTTTTTTACAAATATCTGAAAAGTGTGGCGTGCATTTGTAGTCAGCCCCCTTATCTCTGATACCACTAATTAAAATATATAATAAGTCCTGTTAGCGAGAAGCCATGTGGGGGACACAGCAAACGTGGAAGAAGGTGCTCTGGTCAGATGAGACTAAAATTTAACTTTTTGGCCTAAAATCAAAACGCTATGAGTGGCGGAAAAATAACACTGAACATCACCCCAAACACACCATCCCCATCCTAAAACATGGTGATGGCAGCATCATGTTGTGAGCATGCTTTTCTTCAGCAGGGACAGGGAAGCTGGCCAGAGTAATAACCAAATACAGGGCAATCTTGGAAGAAATCCTGTTACAGTCTGCAAAAGATTTGAAACTGGGGCAGAGGTTCACCTTCCAGCAGGACAATGACCCTAAACACAGCCAGAGCTACAATGGAATACTTTAGATCAGTGGTTCTCAACCCCCCTAGTGCTGTGACCCCTTGATAAAAATTCCCAAGTTGGGGGGAACCCTAAAAGTAAAATATTAATAAATAAAAGTATTTTCGTAGCGTGGGTTGTCAGCACCCAAGGCAAGACAAGTAGTTTGCGCCTCTAACCCACAGATATATAGCGCTCCCTGATTCCCTTCCACTCGTACAGTATTAAAACCCCTTAAGGTACATTTTAGGATGTACCACTCTTTTTGTTCTTTTTTTCCCTTTTATCTCTATCCTAATTTCTTGTTTTTTTCCCCATTTCTCTCTCTCTAGCCATCTTTCTTGTTCTTTCTCTTATTCTTTCTCTCCCTTTTTCTTTGTTTCTCCCCTCTTTTCCACTACCTTCCATGTATTCTCTATTTTTATTCCTTCTCTTACTCCTTGGTGGGGGAATGGGATGAGTGGCAGTGCTGGTGGGGGGTGGGATAAGTGGCAGTGCTGGGGGGAGTTCTGATCATCCAACTTAGGTGCTCTTGATCAAGGTCATCTGCTGATCTGAGAACTGTAGTGGGGACTTTTAATGGCAACTATAATCACAGGTAGTGTTACTCACGGTGTTTCCGGCTTTACTGTGTATCCGACTTTGTGAACTGAATGGGGCGGCTGTGAAGAGGCTGAGTGGGCAGCCACGGGCTCCAGGAACAGCCCAGCTGGGCAAAGTATTGGCTCGGGGGCTGAATACAAATGCACGCCGCACTTTTCACATTTATTTGTAAAACAATTTGAAAACCATTTATCATTTTCCTTCCACTTTACAATTATGTGCTACTTTGTGTTGGTCTATCACATAAAATTCCAATAAAATACATTTATGTTTTTCGTTCTAACATGACAAAATGTAGAAAATTTCAAGGGGTGTGAATACTTTTTCAAGGCACCGTAAGGACTTATGCCCTGTACACAAAATCGGACATTGATCGGACATTCCGACAACAAAATCCATGTTTTTTTTTCCGACGGATGTTGGCTCAAACTTGTCTTGCATACACACGGTCACAAAGTTGTCGGAAAATCCGATCGTTCTGAACGTGGTGACGTAAAACATGTACGTCGGGACTATAAACAGGGCAGTAGCCAATAGCTTTCGTCTCTTAATTTATTCTGAGCATGCGTGGCACTTTGTGTGTCGGATTTGTGTACACACGATCGGAATTTTATAGCAAGCTCTCAAACTTTGTGTGTCGGAAAATCCTATCGTGTGTACAGGGCATTATTCTTGCTGGTAGAATAATGCAATAATTTGCAAACAAAATGAAGGTTTCCTATTTAGAATAATAAACTACTGTCAGGTTAGTAAAACAGCGATATCAGAACCGATTCAATCATACAGTTTGTAGTGTACATATGTTTGCAAAACAATGGGATAAAAGATTATGCCTGAACTTTGTTTTATCTCATGGCTACTGTGAAATTGTGTGAATGTGTCAATGCCGTGCATGTTATCTCAGCTTGCAGAGCTTAGATTCATTGAATGATTTTAACAAAAAATGTACATACTGCAGAATATACAGCCTCATGCTACATAACTAAGCTCCATTTCATGCTGAACAAACTAAATTATTAATGTATCTTAAATAGAAAACTATATTTACGTAGATTTTTACTCTAAAAGTATTTTATTAAAATAAATTTGATCAAAATAAAAAAAAAAATCAGATGATTTTTGATTTTTTTTTTTAAATCATTGATTTTTATCCACCATGAGATTCATTGAATATTAGAACAGAAGATCTTTAAATGATAGCTGAAAATAAGGTGAAAAGATTATATTTTGTCAGACCACTACAAATGATCACAACTATGTAAAAGTAGTCACCTGTGCAGTATATGTACATTGGTGTCTAGACTAAATTTACATGTGTCACACAGTTAAAAGATTATCTGCTTTAAGCGAGTGTGCAGAGTATATAACCATATCTTGAGAAAACCTGTACTGAGATACATGGGATGCCATTGCTGACCTCTCCTGGGCTGGTTGCCATAGATCAGGGGTTCTGTAACGGAACGTCGCACACTCCGCTTGAGTGCTTCCGTCAGTATATCGCTTCCTAAGTCCTGGAACACGAGTCCAATGGATCTGGCTATAGGAACCCCCAAGAACTAGACAACACCAGTCTTGGAGTACATCAGGAATAACCTTTTATTTGAGATCTCACCCAAATATATACAGTAGGATGACTAAAACCTAACCTAATCAACATGGGCTAATTATCTAATCTTTTATACAGCCTAGGTGACTAAGAGATATGACCTTTTGGACAGACTTCACCGAGCTTCACACAGTAGCAGAGTTAATTAACACAAACAACAATGGGTGAAAAGACTCTTAGAGCCCACACTAGACTTATTTACAATAAACACATAGCAGACAACAGACAGGTAGCTGGAATTAATGACATTAGCATCTAACAGTATGAGTCCCAACATTATGAATCAGTCACTATTCTAATATGGCATATAAAGGGTTCCCAGAGCCTGTGTGTCTTGGGGGGACGTGGACCTGAATCCAAAGTAACACCAACTCCAGGGTCCCTTTCATGAACAGGTGTGACCAGAACCGTGTGATCTGCGACAGAGGACACCAAAACGTATATAAGTGAAAATATAATAATTTATTAAAGTAAGTGAATAATATAGTACAACCACCTCCAATATGACACAGTGCAATAACCAACCAACAGACAGAGACCCACAAATAACAACAGACAGATAAGTACAATAAATGGGAAATACCAGGATCATAAACAATAGCCAGGCCAGGGTTATACACAGCAGATCAGCAGATGGACAGGGGATGTTCCAGAGACATAAACGTAAGCCAGGCCAAGGTCATACACAGAGAGATCAGCAGATGGGGTAAGGAACACAGGACAGGAAGAGGATGGATGGATCAGACTGCAGGCAGGGATGCAAGGTAACAGGTGGGACAGGATAGGGATCGGGACAGCGAGACAGGATCAGATACATGGGTCACAGGTTCAGGGCACAGGAACAGGTTTAGAATCAGGCTCAGATCACAAGCTAGCAGGTCAGGGCGCAAGGAAGAAACCAAGGCAAACATGTGAGTGCTTGCCAGGTATTTATAGGCCTGTGATTGGCCTCAAGTGACACCTGATTGTAGGAGGTACTGTCTGCTCCACACTGCCAGGATCCATCCGCTGGTGGACTCCAGTACTGCAGCCCAAAGATGACATAACATCAGCAGGGAAAAGCTCTCCTGACAGTTCCAAACTGCCAGGAGACACCTGCTGGTGGACCTCAGTACTGCATGCCAAATGACAGATATTACCAGCCGATGGAACATTTCCTGACAGTACCCCCCCTCAAAGGAGTGGCCTCCGGATGCTCCAACTGGTTGTAATTGTCCATAGTCTATGGCATCAAGCAGAACAACAGATGGGGGTACATCAGGCTGGGCAACAGGCACTTCAGGCTGGGCATCAGGCACCTCAGGGCAGACAGCGGGCACATAAGGGCAGACAGTGGGCACATCAGGGCAGACAGCAGGCTCCGGGCCGTCGAGCTGGGCAGCAGGCTCCGGGCCGTCGAGCTGGGCTGCAGGCTCGGGGCCGTCGAGCTGGGCAGCAGGCTCCGGGCCGTCGAGCTGGGCAGCAGGCTCCGGGCCGTCGAGCTGGGCAGCAGGCTCTGGAACATTAGGCCGAACAGTGAGCACCGTAAGGGCAGGCTGGATCACAGGCACCAGCTCAGCAAGCTGGGTAACGGGCCCCGGCCCAGTGGGCTGGGTAACGGGTCCTGACTCAGCGAGCTGAACACCGGGCACTGGTCCGGCAAGCCGAATAACAGGTACTGGCTTAACAGGCCAAGTGACAGACTCCGGTTTAGCAGACTGGATAACGGGCACTGATTCAGCAGACTGGGTAACGGGCACCGGTTCAGCAGACTGGGTAACGGGCACCGGTTCAGCAGACTGGGTAACAGGGGCACCGGTTCAGCAGACTGGGTAACAGGCACCGGTTCAGCAGACTGGGTGACGGGCACCAGTTCAGCAGACTGGGTAACGGGCACCGAAACTTCAGGGTTGAACACGGCCACCGAAACTTCAGGCTCAAACACGGGCACTGAAACTTCAGGCTGAAACGGCCACCGAAACTTCAGGCTGAAACACGGCCACCGAAACTTCAGGCTGAAACACGGCCACCGAAACTTCAGGCTGAGATACTCATTTCAAGACATCAGGCTGGTAGGCAGGCAACGAGACACCAGGCTGGAAAGCAAGCACCGAGACATTAGGCTGGAAGGTGGGCACATCAGGCTGGGAAGTGGGCACATCAGGCTGGGAAGTGGGCACATCAAGCTGGGAAGTGGGCACATCAGGCTGGACAGCGGGCACTGAGACATCAGACCAGGCAGCTGGTACTGGAACTTCAGACTGGGCAGCAGACACAGGCGTTGGCACATCAGGCAGAACAGCAGGTGCTGGCACAACAGGCTAAACAACAGGTGCATCGGAATGGATAGCAGGTACTGCAACTTCAAACCGGGCAGCCGGTGCTGGAACTTCAGACTGGGAAGCAGGCACAGGTGCTGGCACAACAGGCAGAACAGCAGGTACTGGCACAACAGGCTGAACAACAGGTACATCAGACTGGGCAGTAGTCACTGGAGCGTCAGACTGGAACATGGACACTGGGATGTCAGGCTGAGCAGCAGGCACTGGGACCTCAAACTGGACAGCGGGAACAGGCATTGGTACAACAGGCTGAGTAGCAGACACTGGCACATTAGGCTGGGCAGCAGACAGAGGCACATCAGGCTGGGCAGCAGGCGGTGGCACTTCAGGCTGGGCAGCAGGCGGTGGCACATCAGGCTGGGCAGCAGACGGTGGCACATCAGGCTGGGCAGCAGACAGGAACACATCAGGCTGGGCAGCGGACAGGGACGCATCAGGCTGGGCAGTGGACAGGGGTGCATCAGGCTGGGCAGCGGACAGGGGCGCATCAGGCTGGGCAGCAGATGGTGGCACATCAGGCTGGGCAGCAGACAGAAACACATCAGGCTGGGCAGCAGACAGGAACACATCAGGCTGGGCAGCGGACAGGGACACATCAGGCTGGGCAGCGGACAAGGGAACATCAGGCTGGGCAGCGGACAAGGGAACATCAGGCTGGGCAGCGGACAGGGGCACATCAGGCTGGGCAGCGGACAGGGGCACATCAGGCTGGGCAGCAGACGGTGGCACATCAGGCTGTGCAGCAGGCAGTGGCTCATCAGGCTGGGCAGCGGACAGGGGAACATCAGGCTGGGCAGCGGACAGGGGAACATCAGGCTGGGCAGCGGACAGGGGCACATCAGGCTGGGCAGCAGATGGTGGCACATCAGGCTGGGCAGCAGACTGTGGCACATCAGGCTGGGCAGCAGGCGGTGGCACATCAGGCTGGGCAGCAGGCGGTGGCACATCAGGCTGGGCAGCAGACAGGAACACATCAGGCTGGGCAGCGGACAGGGGCACATCAGGCTGGGCAGCAGACAGGAACACATCAGGCTGGGCAGCAGACAGGAACACATCAGGCTGGCCATCGAACAGGAACACAGGCTGGGCAGCAGACAGGAACACATCAGGCTGGGCAGCGAACAGGAACACATCAGGCTGGGCAGCGGACAGGAACACATCAGGCTGGGCAGCGGACAGGGACACATCAGGCTGGGCAGCGGACAGGGGAACATCAGGCTGGGCAGTGGACAGGGGCGCATCAGGCTGGGCAGCAGATGGTGGCACATCAGGCTGGGCAGTAGATGGTGGCACATCAGGCTGGGCAGCAGACAGAAACACATCAGGCTGGGCAGCAGACAGGAACACATCAGGCTGGGCAGCAGACAGGGACACATCAGGTTGGGCAGTGGACAGGGACACATCAGGCTGGGCAGCGGACAGGGGAACATCAGGCTGGGCAGCGGACGGTGGCACATCAGGCTGGGCAGCAGACGGTGGCACATCAGGCTGGGCAGCAGACAGTGGCGCATCATGCTTGGCAGCAGACGGTGGCACATCAGGCTGGGCAGCAGACGGTGGCACATCAGGCTGGGCAGCTTACGGTGGCACATCAGGCTGGGCAGCGGACAGGAACACATCAGGCTGGGCAGCGGACAGGAACACATCAGGCTGGGCAGCGGACAGGAACACATCAGGCTGAGACACTGGCTGGATCAGGCTGGGCAGCAGACGGTGGCACATCAGGCTGGGCAGCAGACAGTGGCACATCAGGCTGGGCAGCAGGCGGTGGCGCATCATGCTTGGCAGCAGGCGGTGGCACATCAGGCTGGGCAGCGGACAGGGGAACATCAGGCTGGGCAGCGGACAGGGGAACATCAGGCTGGGCAGCGGACAGGGGAACATCAGGCTGGGCAGCGGACAGGGGCACATCAGGCTGGGCAGCAGACGGTGGCACATCAGGCTGGGCAGCAGACAGGGGCACATCAGGCTGGGCGGCGGACAGGGACACATCAGGCTGGGCAGAGGACAGGGGAACATCAGGCTGGGCAGCAGACGGTGGCACATCAGGCTGGGCAGCAGACGGTGGCACATCAGGCTGGGCAGCTTACGGTGGCACATCAGGCTGGGCAGTGGACAGGAACACATCAGGCTGGGCAGCGGACAGGAACACATCAGGCTGAGACACTGGCTGGATAGCAGGCAGAGATTTGGCAGAATCAGATGGATTATCAGGTTCAGCTGGCATGCAAGCAGACTGGAGCAGGTTGGTTGATGTGGAGGCAGGTTGGGTAACTGGCAGGATCGTGTGGGTTGGAAAGAACTTCCGTTTCTTCTTTGGCTTAACTGCTGGAGATCTGTAGGTGACTGCAGGACTGTAGGTGGGAGGTGAGGCGTACTGAAGAGAAGGGCTGGAATATGGCAAGGAAGAGGGAACAGTGGCCAGAGGAAGTTCTTGTTAGGAAGTTGTAGGTAGCAGAGAAGAGGCAGGCAGGTTAAAAGCAGGATAAGTGCAGCGGGTAGAGACAGGGTATTGATATTTGGTGGGAAGCAGGGTATACTGGGCTGAAACAGAGGTTGCCATGGGTGAAGGGGAAAAAGACTCTTGGGCAAGCAGGTGTCTAATAGCAGGTCCAGGTTGTGAAGAGCTGACCGAGGTTAGAAATAATAAGTCTGACCATGCCTGTAGTACAGGTTGAACAAACGTGGGTTCACATACTGCCTGTCTAACCAGGGACTGCACCAAATCTATACAATCCACTAGCACCTGTTTAGGACAAGCTGAATAATGCTCCAGAAAGTATACAGCATCATCCTCCAACAGCCATACCAGAGACTCCACCTGATCACTACTGAAGGGGGGAGAAAAATCGTCACTTCCTTTAGGACTGCTAGACAAGGCTAGCTCAGCACACACCTGTATCAGGGGCTGAACGTTTTTAAACAGTAATCTACCCTGATCAACCAGAGAATGGGCCAGACGGATACACTCCAGGAGCTGATCCCTGGCCCACTCTTTCAATACCAGACGACAGTAATTGTTATCCTCCAACACCAGTGAGTCAAGGAGAATTACTGTTTCTGATTGCATTTTAGTAGCAATAACAGCACTACAATGGTTCCTCTGCGCAGTCACTTCTGGTCAGAGATGGCCTTGGTTTACTGTCATGAACAGATGTGACCAGAACCGTGTGATCTGCGACAGAGGACACCAAAACGTATATAAGTGAAAATATAATAATTTATTAAAGTAAGTGAATAATATAGTACAACCACCTCCAATATGACACAGTGCAATAACCAACCAACAGACAGAGACCCACAAATAACAACAGACAGATAAGTACAATAAATGGGAAATACCAGAATCATAAACAATAGCCAGGCCAGGGTCATACACAGCATATCAGCAGATGGACAGGGGATGTTCCAGAGACATAAACGTAAGCCAGGCCAAGGTCATACACAGGGAGATCAGCAGATGGTGTAAGGAACACAGGACAGGAAGAGGATGGATGGATCAGACTGCAGGCAGGGATGCAAGGTAACAGGTGGGACAGGATAGGGATCGGGACAGCGAGACAGGATCAGATACACAGGTTCAGGGCACAGGAACAGGTTCAGAATCAGGCTCAGATCAAAAGCTAGCAGGTCAGGGCGCAAGGAAGAATCCAAGGCAAACATGTGAGTGCTTGCCGGGTATTTATAGGCCTATGATTGGCCTCAGGTGACACCTGATTGTAGGAGGTACTGTCTGCTCCACACTGCCAGGATCCATCCGCTGGTGGACACCAGTACTGTGGCCCAAAGATGACATAACATCAGCAGGGAAAAGCTCTCCTGACAGTTCCAAACTGCTAGGAGACACCTGCTGGTAGACCTCAGTACTGCATGCCAAATGACAAATATTACCAGCGGATGGAACATTTCCTGACAGTCCCCAGGCATAAAGCTCACAGAGAGCACCATTCCCCCAAATGCCAGGGCCCATAATCGGTGGGCAAGAGGCTTGCATTCAGTCCCCTCCAAAAGCCTCTGTCCTGGCTAGGTCTGTCACATTTCTCCCATTTCGACAGAAGACTAACACGGGAGGAGACCCCAGATAGGTTAACTCCGAAGTTAGTCCATAGTTCCAGTCCTCTAATGCCTGTACCCACACAGTACCCCAAACAAATTCTTCCAAACAGAGCATTACTCACCCAGCCAACCTCTGCCTCTCTCAGAGGACATGCCCGCCACGGGGATCAGGCCTGGACTGGCCCTTCTCCCTGGAGTCCTTTCAGCTGCTGGAGAGGAGATAGGGTGACTGGGCTCACTCCGTCATGCTGTTGGGCATCTGGGCCGACTGCCCAGCATCCCTATGGTAGACAGGTGGAGACTGAAGTCTCATCCACTTTTACAGGAAATCCATCACTTGTTAGTGGAGGGCAGGGGCCAGCAGCGCTCTGTTCCGTTGCCAGCAGTTCAGCTGGGTGTAGGAGCTTCCCTACATCATCTGCTCCAGCTAACTGTTGGGGAGAGAGGCCGACTGCCCCAGCTCCCTGGAACTCTGCATTTGTTGCCGGTGCTGGGCAGAGGTTGGTAGCACTCTGCCCGGTTGCCAGCACTTCTGCTGGTTTTCTGTTAGTGGAGACCACAGGCCCATCCACCGACACCAAATCAAGCTGCAGTTGTGAGGTGACGACTGCATTCTCTCCTTGGATCCTGATCTGCAGCTCGCGATAGACTGCCACCTCCTCACCCTGGGCCTCCAGAATTGCTGCAGGTGTGGGGCAGAGGCCTTGGATCCTCTGTCTGGTTGCCAGCACTTCTGCTTGGGGTTTGCTAGGTGGTTCCTCCTCTACAGAAACGTCTATTAAATCCCCGGTCTCTGGAATTGCTAAAAGTGTGGGACAGAGGTCTTGAACCCTCTGTTCAGTTACCAGGTCTTCAGCTGGAGAAGTTTGTTGTAACTCCATAGATGCTGCTGGCAGAAAATCACATGTCCCTGTCAGTGTTGTGGGAGAAAGGCCGACTACCTCTTCTCTCAAGAAGGCCGAAGCCACTGTTGGTGCTGGGCAGAGCACAGTGAACTTTGGCCCTGGTAGGAGCTCTTCTGCTGGAGGCTCATCAGGTTGTTCTTCCTCAGCAGAAAAGTCTATCAAATCCCCTGTCTCTGCAACTGATGTCTGGGGATAGAGGTTCACCATCTCCTGTCCATGGAACCTAGAAGATGCTATCAGTGCTGGGCAGAGGTTAGCAGAGCTCTGCCTTGTTGTCAGCACTTCAGCTTTGGGGATGGCAATCTCCAGATTTTCCACTGCCGATTCTCTGGCATGCTGCTGAACGTGTTCTAGCAGTTTCCTGTATGCCCTTTCCAGATGCTGTTCCTTCCTTAGCAAATGGTCCAGATCAGGTTTGAGCTCTGAGACCCCTGCAGGACCGAGCATAGCCTCTCTATATTCTCGCAGGTCCTCAAGGATAGGTTCACCTTCATCGCCAAACACAAAATGATCTGTAAGACTCTCCCACAGCAATCCAGGGCCTCCAAAGTCATATCCCTCTGGAGAGCATTCTGTTGTCTCCCCTAAATATCCCTGCTCTGCGTGCCATTGCAGAGCCCGATAATGATTGTCCAGCTCTATCTCCTGCTGGACCAGCCTGTCCAACTCAGTCACCCATTGCTCCTGGGGCCGCTCTCCCAGGAATGCCATCCGCAATGCACGTTGGTCACTGGCCTGTTGCTCTTGGGTTGGAAAGCACTTGCCCTGTTTTATACCAGCGAGCACATCAGGCTGGACAGCGGGTACTGAGACATCAGACCAGGCAACAGGTACTGGAACTTCAGACTGGGCAGCAGACACAGGCGTTGGCACATCAGGCAGAACAGCAGGTGCTGGCACAACAGGCTGAACAACAGGTGCATCGGAATAGATAGCAGGTACTGCAACTTCAAACCGGGCAGCCGGTGCTGGAACTTCAGACTGGGCAGCAGGCACAGGTGCTGGCACAACAGGCAGAACAGCAGGTACTGGCACAACAGGCTGAACAACAGGTACATCGGACTGGATAGTAGTCACTGGAGCGTCAGACTGGAACATGGACACTGGGATGTCAGGCTGAGCAGCAGGCACTGGGACCTCAAGCTGGACAGCGGGAACAGACATTGGTACAACAGGCTGAGTAGCAGACACTGGCACATTAGGCTGGGCAGCAGACAGAGGCACATCAGGCTGGGCAGCAGGTGGTGGCACTTCAGGCTGGGCAGCAGGCGGTGGCACATCAGGCTGGACAGCAGACGGTGGCACATCAGGCTGAGCAGCGGACAGGAACACATCAGGCTGGGCAGCGGACAGGGGCACATCAGGCAGGGCAGCAGACAGGAACACATCAGGCGGGCAGCAGACAGGAACACATCAGGCTGGGCAGCGGACAGGGACACATCAGGCTGGGCAGCGGACAGGGACACATCAGGCTGGGCAGCGGACAGGGACACATCAGGCTGGGCAGCGGACAGGGACACATCAGGCTGGGCAGCGGACAGGGGAACATCAGGCTGGGCAGCGGACGGTGGCACATCAGGCTGGGCAGCGGACGGTGGCACATCAGGCTGGGCAGCAGACGGTGGCGCATCATGCTTGGCAGCAGACGGTGGCACATCAGGCTGGGCAGCGGACAGGGGCACATCAGGCTGGGCAGCGGACAGGGGCACATCAGGCTGGGCAGCAGACAGTGGCATATCAGGCTGGGCAGCAGACGGTGGCACATCAGGCTGGGCAGCAGACGGTGGCACATCAGGCTGGGCAGCAGACAGGGGCACATCAGGCTGGGCAGCGGACAGGGACACATCAGGCTGGGCAGCGGACAGGGGAACATCAGGCTGGGCAGCGGACAGGGGCACATCAGGCTGGGCAGCAGACGGTGGCACATCAGGCTGGGCAGCAGATGGTGGCACATCAGGCTGGGCAGCTTACGGTGGCACATCAGGCTGGGCAGCGGACAGGAACACATCAGGCTGGGCAGCGGACAGGAACACATCAGGCTGGGCAGCGGACAGGAACACATCAGGCTGAGACACTGGCTGGATAGCAGGCAGAGATTTGGCAGAATCAGATGGGTTATCAGGTTCAGCTGGCATGCAAGCAGACTGGAGCAGGTTGGTTGATGTGGAGGCAGGTTGGGTAACTGGCAGGATCGTGTGGGTTGGAAAGAACTTCCGTTTCTTCTTTGGCTTAACTGCTGGAGATCTGTAGGTGACTGCAGGACTGTAGGTAGGAGGTGAGGCGTACTGAAGAGAAGGGCTGGAATATGGCAAGGAAGAGGGAACAGTGGCCAGAGGAAGTTCTTGTTAGGAAGTTGTAGGTAGCAGAGAAGAGGCAGGCGGGTTAAAAGCAGGATAAGTGCAGCGGGTAGAGACAGGGTATTGATATTTGGTGGGAAGCAGGGTATACTGGGCTGAAACTGAGGTTGCCATGGGTGAAGGGGAAAAAGACCAGGTGTCTAATAGCAGGTCCGGGTTGTGAAGAGCTGACCGAGGATGGAAATAATAAGTCTGACCATGCCTGTAGTACAGGTTGAACAAACGTGGGTTCACATACTGCCTGTCTAACCAGGGACTGCACCAAATCTATACAATCCACTAGCACCTGTTTAGGACAAGCTGAATAATGCTCCAGAAAGTATACAGCATCATCCTCCAACAGCCATACCAGAGACTCCACCTGATCACTACTGAAGGGGGGAGAAAAATCGTCACTTCCTTTAGGACTGCTAGACAAGGCTAGCTCAGCACACACCTGTATCAGGGGCTGAACGTTTTTAAACAGTAATCTACCCTGATCAACCAGAGAATGGGCCAGACGGATACACTCCAGGAGCTGATCCCTGGCCCACTCTTTCAATACCAGACGACAGTAATTGTTATCCTCCAACACCAGTGAGTCAAGGAGAACTACTGTTTCTGATTGCATTTTAGTAGCAATAACAGCACTACAATGGTTCCTCTGCGCAGTCACTTCTGGTCAGAAATGGCCTTGGTTTACTGTCATGAACAGATGTGACCAGAACCGTGTGATCTGCGACAGAGGACACCAAAATGTATATAAGTGAAAATATAATAATTTATTAAAGTAAGTGAATAATATAGTACAACCACCTCCAATATGACACAGTGCAATAACCAACCAATAGACAGAGACCCACAAATAACAACAGACAGCTAAGTAAAATAAATGGGAAATACCAGAATCATAAACAATAGCCAGGCCAGGGTCATACACAGCAGATCAGCAGATGGACAGGGGATGTTCCAGAGACATAAACGTAAGCCAGGCCAAGGTCATACACAGGGAGATCAGCAGATGGGGTAAGGAACACAGGACAGGAAGAGGATGGATGGATCAGACTGCAGGCAGGGATGCAAGGTAACAGGTGGGACAGGATAGGGATCGGGACAGCGAGACAGGATCAGATACACGGGTCACAGGTTCAGGGCACAGGAACAGGTTCAGAATTAGGCTCAGATCACAAGCTAGCAGGTCAGGGCGCAAGGAAGAAACCAAGGCAAACATGTGCTTGCCGGGTACTTATAGGCCTATGATTGGCCTCAAGTGACACCTGATTGTAGGAGGTACTGTCTGCTCCACACTGCCAGGATCCATCCGCTGGTGGACGCCAGTACTGTGGCCCAATGATGACATAACATCAGAAGGGAAAAGCTCTCCTGACAGTTCCAAACTGCCAGGAGACACCTGCTGGTGGACCTCAGTACTGCATGCCAAATGACAAATATTACCAGCGGATGGAACATTTCCTGACAGTCCCCAGGCATAAAGCTCACAGAGAGCACCATTCCACCAAATGCCAGGGCCCATAATCGGTGGGCAAGAGGCTTGCATTCAGTCCCCTCCAAAAGCCCCTGTCCTGGCTAGGTCTGTCACATTTCTCCCATTTCGACAGAAGACTAACACGGGAGGAGACCCCAGACGGGTTAACTTTGAATTTCGTCCATAGTTCCAGTCCTCTAATGCCTGTACCCACACAGTACCCCAAACAAATTCTTCCAAACAGAGCATTACTCACCCAGCCAACCTCTGCCTCTCTCAGAGGACATGCCCACCACGGGGATCAGGCCTGGACTGGCCCTTCTCCCTGGAGTCCTTTCAGCTGCTGGAGAGGAGATAGGGTGACTGGGCTCACTCCGTCATGCTGTTGGGCATCTGGGCCGACTGCCCAGCATCCCTATGGTAGACAGGTGGAGACTGAAGTCTCATCCACTTTTACAGGAAATCCATCATTTGTTAGTGGAGGGCAGGGGCCAGCAGCGCTCTGTTCCGTTGCCAGCAGTTCAGCTGGGTGTAGGAGCTTTCCTACATCATCTGCTGGAAAAAACACAAGGGGGAGGCGCCTCTAAGTGTAATATGTAAGCCATTTTATTAAAAAACACTGTACAAACAACTCACATTTAGAAGAATAAAATACAGCATGTAGTGTGGTTAAGATCCAAAGAGGGAGTCCATCAGATCGATCACAGGTATCACTGCTGCCTGCTGTGCGTGGGGCTATGCTGAACACCGCTCGACCCGGCCACGGTGATGATGTACTTCAAAGCGAGGCCTGGGACGCTGGTGGAAGGCAGGCACGGAGCTGTGACGTCACTGGAATGCGACGCGTTTCATGAGCGTACGGGCTACGATGTCACGGTAGCTGTGCTCCTTCATCAAAGCTACAAGTGGATCATGGAGACGGCTTAAAAAGGAGTTGGGGGAGGGAAAAAAAAAAGGGGGAGGGAGGGGAGG
This sequence comes from Aquarana catesbeiana, assembly GCF_042186555.1. Taxonomy (NCBI): domain Eukaryota; kingdom Metazoa; phylum Chordata; class Amphibia; order Anura; family Ranidae; genus Aquarana; species Aquarana catesbeiana. The sequence goes on from NC_133329.1 coordinate 335,629,544, forward strand.
AGAGAGGAAACGAAGTGGGATGGGGAAGGGAACAAAGTGGCCATATAAAAAAAGGTGCATATCTAAAAGCAGTCTCAATCAATGGCAGACTAGCAGGTGATAAATATGTATATATATGGAATGTACCCATGTGAAAGGGCAAATAGGGGAAAAAGATGTCAAGATAATTATATTGAAATAAATAATAAAAAATAATAATAATAAATAATATATAATGATGAATAATGAATAAATTAAAAAATATAAAATTAGTAATGGATCATAAAAATAAAAATAATAATAATTGGGAAATGATAATAGTAAAAGGTAATGAAATGTAATATGTGAAATAAATAAGATAGATAATTAGGTGTGCGCAACATGGGGCCAACAAATTCTAACGTTAATTGATGATATTAGGAACTGATAATTGATTCAAAAAGGATTTAATAATTAGAAATTAGATCTGAAAAAAGAGGGATTGGAAAGAATTAAAAAAAAATAAATAAATAAATAAAAATAATGAATAACAAAATAATAATAATTAAAAGGACCTCAGTATTATAGTCAGGGGTATTGGTACATATATATGCATATACATATACGCGCGCAGATGCGCATCTGGTCATATATATACGCACATGTAAACACCTCTGCTGTGTAGCCCCTATATGTACACAACCCATGCAGAACAGGGAGCTGGGGCCCACTCATGTGAAGGAACCAATGCATATATATGGGTCCTATGTAATTGAGAGTTTTTAGAAAAACATATGGTACAATAAGACCATTTGACCTGTAGGGGACAGTATATGGTTACCATTGGGACCACCAATTCGTTTAATTGGTTTTAAAAATCATAATAAACAGATGAGGCAGAAATATGTAATATATTTATAAAATAGTTGCGATCTCAATGCTTTCATTAATTCCTCCCGGCGAGAGTACATCTAAGGTATAAATCCAGAAGGTCTCACGTGCACAGAGCTTCTTGAATCTCTCAGCAGCTGGAAGGGACCTCGGGATCTGTTCAATGACCCATACCTTGAGGCCATCAGTAGAACCTTGGTGGGCTGAGGCAAAATGTTTTGGAACACTATGGGGTCTGTTCCGCCCTCTATGAGTCTTCTGTGTTCGCCAAATCTTCGTCTTAAGGCTCTGATTGTCCGGCCTACGTACATTAGGCCACACGGACAACTTAGGCCGTAAATGACGAAGTCAGACGAACAGTTAGAAAATTCTTTCAGCATGTAGGTCTTGCCTTTGGTGGTGAAGGATTTTTGTCCATGTTGGACGAAATTACAGGTTTTACATAAGGCCTTACGGCATTGGTACATGCCTACCAGGGGAATTAATGTAGGTACAGGCGGTATTGTTGGAATAGGTTTAAACTTGCTGGCTGCAATCTTGTTCTTAAGATTGGGAGCCCTGCGGTAGATGACTTTGGGGCGAGGTGGGAGTAATGTTTTTAAATGGGGGTCTTGGTGTAGAATACCCCAATGTTTTTCTAGGATCTTCTCCATACCTTTATGCTTGTTATGGAAGGTAGTTATAAATCTACTAGAACCATCATAAGTAGGTGGATTAGTTTTAGGTTTTGGTGGTTTACCATGCAGGTAATGTTTGAAAGCGTCTTCCACTAGAGTTTCAGGATATTTTTTGTCATAAAACTTTCTTTTAAGGGTTTCACTTAGTTCAACATAGTCTGAATCCCTAGTGCAGTTCTGCCGAAGACGGCAGAACTGTCCTTTGGGAATGTTTGTGACCCATTTGGGAAGATGACAACTTTCAAAATGTAAATACGAATTACCTGCTGTAGGCTTAGTATAATTTTTAGAGGTGATGGTAGAACCATCATGTCCCAGTTCTAGATTTAGGAAAGCGATAGTGGCTGAGTCAGTGGCTGACGTAAAGGACAGCCCATAGGGGTTGGTATTACAATGTTGGACGAAGGAGGTTATCAGGTCAATATCACCATCCCAGATGATGATTAGATCATCAATGTATCTCCCAAAGAATATGATGTTGGCCGCAAAGGGGTTGTTTTTGTAAATAAAGTTATTTTCCCATAGACCCATCGCCAGGTTTGCGTAAGAGGATGCGAAATTTGCCCCCATTGCTGTACCTTGTATCTGTTGGTAGTATCCTTCATTAAAGGAGAAGTAGTTATGTGTCAGGCAAAATCTTGTTGCTTCCACAATAAACCTTGCCTGGCGCATGTTAATCAGAGGATCTGTGGACAAAAAATGTTCCAGTGCCATCAGTCCAAAGTCATGTGGGATGGAGGTATATAATGAACAAACGTCTAGTGAGAGCCAAGTGTAAGTGGGCTCCCACTTGTATAGGGATAACATTTCCAGGAGATGAGTACCATCCCGAATGTATGATTGTAATTGGGCAACTATGGGTTGTAAGAATTGATCTATATATAAACTAAAGCCCGTGGTGACACTATCCATGGCTGCCACGATAGGTCTGCCTGGGGGATCCTCTAGGCTTTTATGGATCTTTGGCAGGTGGTAAAAGTAAGGTACTTGGTAGAAGGTCTTTTGCAAGAAAGACTTCTCGGTTTTGGTAATAATACCTTCTTGAAGGGCAGTGGAAATCAATTGGTCAGCTTCCATAGCGTATTCGGTTGTGGGGTCCCTAGGAAGTTTGACATATGTCATGTTGTCAGAAAGTAACCTGTATGATTCTTTGAGGTAATCTGTTTTGTTTTGTAGTACAATACCCCCTCCTTTATCTGCAGATTTGATTACCAGATCCTCTGTATGGATGATTTGATCAAGTGCTTTAATTTCAGAAGGTGATAAATTGTTGGATTTGGAGGCCGAGGAAGATTCACATAATTTCTTTAAATCTGAAAAGGCAATTCTATAGAAGGCTTCTATATAAGGACCCTTGGATTGTGTGGGAAAAAATATTGATTTGGGTTTTAGTGAAGTAAGAACAATAGGAGGAGATGTTGCAAGATGCTGGGTCAGTATGTGGAGCAGCGTATCGTCACTATGAGATGCATCGGGATCATCAGTGTCTAAAAGAGATTCAGGACTGGGCTCTAATGACACTATGGTGGAATTAGTCTGGGAATTAATATCAGGATTACATGAAGTGTTGACTGATTTCTCTGATTGGATATGGAAGTGCCTCTTAAGGGTGAGGTTACGTATATAGCCATTGAGGTCTTTGAAAAGGACAAAAGGGTTAGGTTTGTTGGTAGGTGCAAAATTAAGTCCTCGGCCAAGGAGGGATAGGTCTGCATGGGATAACGTGTGTGAGGATAAGTTGAATATTTTTATAGTTTGGGGTATTTCAACATGTTTGTCTGATTTCCTGCCTCGTCCTCCTCTGCAGCCTCTTCTGTGAGCTTTCTTTTTTGGGAGGTTTGTGCGAGAGGAGGACTGAGCACTAAAAAAGGAGCAGGGGAAGAAAGTATGATACTGGAGGAGGATGTGGATGGAGAATCACAAGAGATCGGTTTACTCAAGGTAGAAAATACCTTAGTTTATAGAGATTTTGGCTTAGTGGAAATGGATGGATCAACTGGGTTAGGGATGGAAGGGGGGGCAGTGAGGGTGTTAGAAACATCAATAGGAGTAACTTGAACTGAAGCACTGGAAGCAGGGGAAGTAGATTGGATCGTGAGTAATGGATTGGGAGACCTATTATAGAATTGGTGTAGAGCACCAATTTCTAATTATTAAATCCTTTTTGAATCAATTATCAGTTCCTAATATCATCAATTAACGTTAGAATTTGTTGGCCCCATGTTGCGCACACCTAATTATCTATCTTATTTATTTCACATATTACATTTCATTACCTTTTACTATTATCATTTCCCCATTATTATTATTTTTATTTTTATGATGCATTACTAATTTTATATTTTTTAATTTATTCATTATTCATTATTATATATTATTTATTATTATTATTTTTTATTCTTTATTTCAATTATGTCTCCATAATTATCTTGACATCGTTTTCCCCTATTTGCCCTTTCACATGGGTACATTCCATATATATACATATTCATCACCTGCTAGTCTGCCATTGATTGAGACTGCTTTTAGATATGCACCTTTTTTAATCTCTATAGAGTGTTTTTATATGGCCACTTTGTTCCCTTCCCCATCCCACTTCGTTTCCTCTCTCCTCCCCTCCCTCCCCCTTTTTTTTTTTCCCTCCCCCAACTCCTTTTTTAAGCCGTCTCCATGATCCACTTGTAGCTTTGATGAAGGAGCGCAGCTACCGTGACATCGTAGCCCGTACGCTCATGAAACGCGTCGCATTCCAGTGACGTCACAGCTCCGCGCCTGCCTTCCACCAGCGTCCCAGGCCTCGCTTTGAAGTACATCATCACCGCGGCCGGGTCGAGCGGTGTTCAGCATAGCCCCACGCACAGCAGGCAGCAGTGATACCTGTGATCGATCTGATGGACTCCCTCTTTGGATCTTAACCACACTACATGCTGTATTTTATTCTTCTAAATGTGAGTTGTTTGTACAGTGTTTTTTAATAAAATGGCTTACATATTACACTTAGAGGCGCCTCCCCCCCTTGTGTTTTTTCCTGCAGATATTTGGAGCTTGGTTTCAGCTCTTCCTGGAAGGCAGCCCTCTGTGTGGATCTTCTAATATTAGTTTGCCTTTGTCTATATAGACTTTTATGGACTATATCAGCTATAATTTTAGTTTGTCACTAACATGATGGTAATATAAGGACTTCCGGTTTTTTGCGCCTTTACTTGCTTGTCCTACATCATCTGCTCCAGCTAACTGTTGGGGAGAGAGGCCGACTGCCCCAGCTCCCTGGAACTCTGCATTTGTTGCCGGTGCTGGGCAGAGGTTGGTAGCACTCTGCCCGGTTGCCAGCACTTCTGCTGGTTTTCTGTTAGTGGAGACCACAGGCCCATCCACCGACACCAAATCAAGCTGCAGTTGTGAGGTGACGACTGCATTCTCTCCTTGGATCCTGATCTGCAGCTCACGATAGACTGCCACCTCCTCACCCTGGGCCTCCAGAATTGCTGCAGGTGTGGGGCAGAGGCCTTGGACCCTCTGTCTGGTTGCCAGCACTTCTGCTTGGGGTTTGCTAGGTGGTTCCTCCTCTACAGAAACGTCTATTAAATCCCCGGTCTCTGGAATTGCTAAAGGTGTGGGACAGAGGTCTTGAACCCTCTGTTCAGTTACCAGGTCTTCAGCTGGAGAAGTTTGTTGTAACACCATAGATGCTGCTGGCAGAAAATCACATGTCCCTGTCAGTGTTGTGGGAGAAAGGCCGACTACCTCTTCTCTCAAGAAGGCCGAAGCCACTGTTGATGCTGAGCAGAGCACAGTGAACTTTGGCCCTGGTAGCAGCTCTTCTGCTGGAGGCTCATCAGGTTGTTCTTCCTTAGCAGAAAAGTCTATCAAATCCCCTGTCTCTGCAAATGATGTCTGGGGATAGAGGTTCACCATCTCCTGTCCATGGAACCCAGAAGATGCTATCAGTGCTGGGCAGAGGTTAGCAGAGCTCTGCCCTGTTGTCAGCACTTCAGTTTTGGGGATGGCAATCTCCAGATTTTCCACTGCCGATTCTCTTGCATGCTGCTGAACGTGTTCTAGCAGTTTCCTGTATGCCCTTTCCAGATGCTGTTCCTTCCTTAGCAAATGGTCCAGATCAGGTTTGAGCTCTGAGACCCCTGCAAGACTGAGCATAGCCTCTCTATATTCTCGCAGGTCCTCAAGGGTAGGTTAACCTTCATCGCCAAACACAAAATGATCTGTAAGGCTCTCCCACAGCAATCCAGGGCCTCCAAAGTCATATCCCTCTGGAGAGCATTCTGTTGTCTCCCCTAAATATCCCTGCTCTGCGTGCCATTGCTGAGCCCGATAATGATTGTCCAGCTCTATCTCCTGCTGGACCAGCCTGTCCAACTCAGTCACCTATTGCTCCTGGGGCCGCTCTCCCAGGAATGCCATCTGCAATGCCCGTTGGTCACTGGCCCATTGCTCTTGGGTTGGAAAGCACTTGCCCTGTTTTATACCAGCGAGCTGGAGGGCTCCAATCCAGAGCTCCACCCAAATTTGCTGCCTGAGCTCCAGGTATTCATCCTCAGACACAGTCCTGGTGTATGCTGAAAAGACGATCCGCAGCAGCCCCGGAAACTCTGTTGCCAGGTCCATATCTACGCTGGAGTGACCAAGGTCTGCTATCCTGATCTTGGATCCTGGTGGGGGTTTGGATGTTCCAGACTGCAGAAAGCGTCCCACTGCTTGCCACCAATGTAACGGAACGTCGCACACTCCACTTGAGTGTTTCCGTCAGTATATCGCTTCCTAAGTCCTGGAACACGAGTCCAATGGATCTGGTTATAGGAACCCCCAAGAACTAGACAACACCAGTCTTAGAGTACATCAGGAATAACCTTTTATTTGAGATCTCACCCAATTATATACAGCAGGATGACTAAAACCTAACCTAATCAACATGAGCTAATTATCTAATCTTTTATACAGCCTAGGTGACTAAGAGATATGACCTTTTGGACCAGGTGTGGTCACCGAGCTTCAACAGACAGGTAGCTGGAATTGATGACATTAGCATCTAACAGTATGAGTCCCAACATTATGAATCAGTCACTATTCTAATATGGCATATAAAGGGTTCCCAGAGTCTGTGTGTCTTGGGGGGTTGTGGACCTGAATCCAAAGTAACACCAACTCCAGGGTCCCCAGGCATACAGCTCACAGAAAGCACCATTCCCCCAAATGCCAGGCCCCATAATCGGTGGGCAGGAGGCTTGCATTCAGTCCCCTCCAAAAGCCTCTGTCCTGGCTAGGTCTGTCACAGGTTCACTTCAAATAGTTGTCCCGGATCAGTATATTTTAACACTGTGGCCAGAGACAGACAAGCAACTAGCAGTTTCAGGAAGTCACAGCTTACATAATGAGAAGGAGAATCTCCCAGTCTAAGGATAGTGTAGGACCCATTAATCATGGGGTACTTTCTCGCATGATAAGGACCCAGCTGACCGGGATATCCGTTTAGGTTTTTGGGAGACCCAATTCCCTGGGCTTAGTGTGACCGCAATTGCGGTCATCCCTGCGGGTATGGAGACTACATACTCACTCTGGGTGCATAATTTGTTTGGAAGAAGGGCCTCCACTTTTCTCTTCACGGCGTCAAGCTGTTTCAGTTGCATGGACATTTTTTATTTATTTTGTTATCATATTTTGGGACTTTGTTGAATTTTTGGGTTTTGCTTTTGTAATTACACAATCTATACGAGTGATTTTTGTATATACCTTGTGATAACCACTATATATATACTTATATTTGGTTTTTTTTTATGCTTTGCCATTCCATCTTCTGTGTTATTTCGCTTCTATATTTATGACTCATATTATTACTATAGTCATTTATAGGATTTACACAATTTTTTCTCTTTTTTCTCTTATTATTTGTTTATATGATTGTCATTTTTCCTATTTTGAAGTTTAGGGATTTTGCCTTAGTTTTCTTCACATTTTTTCACTGCTACTGAATGTTCATTCATTTGGCTTTTGCTCCTTTTTTCTTGTTTTTGTGGTATAGGGACTTTGTCTTAGTTTTCCATTTTTTATTTTTGATTATTCACTTTATTCAGTTTTTTACTTCTGGATTAATACATTCAGCGCCGCACCCACCCCACGTTTTATACAGCTTACATAAAGCAAATGTTAGTTCTGTTTTTCTTGTGCTAAGCACGCCTAAACGTTGCTGCTTCTAATCAGATGGGTGAGATTGTGTATGCAGTCAGAGAATAATTGTCTGTAGACTGACCAAGGGCAGATTTGGCAAAATATCTACCTAACATTGCAAAATAATCTATTGCTTAGATATCATGTCAGGGCCAGGGGTGGCACCAAAAGAAAAATTGTTTAAATTACTGAAGATGAATTTTGCTGTGTGTAGCTGCTCTGCACTGTAACAAATGAGTTGTACATTTCTTCTCTTCTGGTAATCTGACATTACCTGTTGACCCATGAACATTAAAGGATTAGTGAGACTTTAAAATAAATACAAATTATGCGTGTTTGCAAATCTAACCTCTTTTTTTTCTGACCCTTTAATTCCTTAAAGGAAATTTTCTTCTTTGAATTTGCTACCTGCGTCTGAATGATAACTGTGCTTGGTGCTGACCAGGTCTGTGCACTGTTACTTGAACAGGGATGTGTGCAAATGCATGTTTGAGTTTCAACATGTTCATGAATTCGTAACTTACACAAAGAGTAGTGGGGGGGGGGGGGGAAACTATTAGACCCCTTACACACCGAGCCGCCTATAGCGTCGGCGGTAAAACGCCGCTACTTTTAGCGGCGTTTTACCATCGGATTTGCGGCGCATTTCGGCCGCTAGCGGGGGCGCTTTTTCCCCCCGCTAGTGGCCGAGAAAGGGTTAAAACCGCCCGCAATGCACCGCAATAGTGGCGTTTTGCCGGCGGTATCCCAGCGCTGCCCCATTGATTTCAATGGGGAGTAGCGGTGGAGGAGCGGTAAACACACCGCTCCTTCACCTCTCCAAAGAAGCTGCTGGCAGGACTTTTCCTGACGTCCTGCCAGCGCACCGCTCCAGTGTGAAAGCCTTGCAGGCGCTATTTTTAACGCTATAGCGCCTGCAAAATGCTCTTGGTGTGAAAGGGGTCTTTAAGGAGTTGTAAACCCTCGTGGTTTTTCACCTTAATTCATTCTGTGCATCAAAAGAGAAGTATGGGTTTATTTTTTATTTCAGATTAATACTTACCTAGGTGGATGCAGCATCGGTCCAATGCTGCATCTGTCCCCCGGCGCCCCTGCCCTGAAAACAGAGTGATCGAACATCGCCGATCACTCTGTTTTCAGAGCTCCGTGAGCAGAGAGCTGTAGACGGTTAGTCTCAGTTCTCTGCTCATCTCCCTCCGCGCTCATTGGAGCGCTGAGTTGTGGAGGCGGCAGTGCGGGCCATCTCAGGACCTCAGCGGTTCGCTGAGAGGCTGAGACGGGTATCAGTCCAGGCACCTGGCGGATCCAGTCTTTATTGTCGCGGTGCCTGGACAGATATCGGTGACGAAAACGGGTCACAGGAGTGCAAAACGAATTGCACTCCTGTGATTCATAGGCTGGACTTCTCTTTTAAGGTGAAAAACTTACTGTGCTGCAGCTGCCATCTATAGCCCCCCATTTTCTTACCTGAGCCCGATCGTTCCAGCGACGGAGACGAGCACAGCAGCTCCAGCCGCTGTTTCGGGTCCTCCTTGGATAGATTGATAGCAGCAGGAGCTATTGGTGCCTACTGCTGTCAATTAAATCCACTGACGCAGTAGCCGGGCGTCAGGGCCGAGTCCTGCTGTCTGTGTCAATAGACGCAGCAGCAGGATTTGCCCCCATGGAAAGCGGCTCTCTGTGGACGCACTCAAGAAGAGGAGGAGCCAGGACCCCCTAGAAAAGGAGGATTGGGGCTGCTCTGTGCAAAACCCTTGCACAGAGGAGGTAAGCATGTTTGTAAAGGTGCGTTTTGTTTTTTTTAATCACTTTTAGGGTGCCTAAAATAAATTTGAACTTTTTGTTTTTTACTAGTATAGGAACTACACATGTAATGAGGGCCCGTTCACTCCTGAATCGCACAGGAATGGGGCCCTTTGCGATTTTTCAGCTGATTAATTTGATTGGGCTGAAATTGTGCTGGATAGCACCAAAAGTAGTGCATGCACTACTATTTGCAAATGCACTGATCTGGATGGCATGGTACTGCAGTGCCATTAAAGTGGTGCAGGCAAATGCAAAGCATTTGCGATCTGTGTTTGTGTTTCGCTAGATATACATATTGGCACCCACAGCAGATTGTACACCCAGTGCGTTTTGAAAGCACACAGAACTTGGGTTTCCCACATCATTTTATGGTATGAACGACCCCTGAAAGAAATACAGGGGCTGCTATTGCTATTCTTAATAAAAATGCTGTTTGGCAGGTTATGCTAACCCACTAGGTAAAAATGCCTACTCACACTCATGCATTCCGCTGCAAGAAAATGGATTTTAAGTAGAACCCCATTCTTTCCCATGTGGCTGCAGTTTAGCGTGAAAGGGAAACTTATTTTTCAACCACAATTCCAAAAAAGTTGGGATGTTGTGTAAAATATACATAAAAGCCAAATGCAATGATTTGCAAATCTCATGAACCTATATTTTATTCACAATAGAAAACATATCAGATCAGAGCAGTCAACACCACTCTATCGTATAAAAAAATACTCTACATGCACAGGGGCTGCCCCGATAAATTCCACAAAATCTGGGATAGATGGCTCGAGGATACCTCCGCTAGTGATGCAAGAGACTGACTCTCTAGTTAGCTGTGCTGTTACGGTCATTCAGGTGATTATCTAATAGTTTTTTGAAGCTATCAATGCTCCCCACTGAGACCACCGCCTGTGGAAGGGAATTCCACATCCTTGCCGCTCTTACAGTAAAGAACCCTCTACGTAATTTAAGGTTAAACCTCTTTTCTTCTAATTGTAATGAGTGGCCACGAGTCTTATTAAACTCTCTTCTGCGAAAAAGTTTTATCCCTATTGTGGGGTCACCAGTACAGTATTTGTAAATTGAAATCATATCCCCTCTCAAGCGTCTCTTCTCCAGAGAGAATAAGTTCAGTGCTCGCAACCTTTCCTCATAACTAAGATCCTCCAGACCCTTTATTAGCTTTGTTGCCCTTCTTTGTACTCGCTCCATTTCCAGTACATCCTTCCTGAGGACTGGTGCCCAGAACTGGACAGCATACTCCAGGTGCGGCCGGACCAGAGCCTTGTAGAGTGGGAGAATTATCGTTTTATCTCTGGCGTTGATCCCCCTTTTAATGCATGCAAATATTCTGTTTGCTTTGTTAGCAACAGCTTGGCATTGCATGCCATTGCTGAGCCTATCATCTACTAGGACCCCCAGGTCCTTTTCCATCCTAGATTCCCCCATAGGTTCTCCCCCCAGTGTATAGATTGCATTCATATTTTTGCCACCCAAATGCATTATTTTCCATTTTTCTACATTGAACCTCATTTGCCATGTAGTCGCCCACCCCATTAATTTGTTAAGGTCTTTTTGCAAGGTTTCCACATCCTGCGGAGAAGTTATTGCCCTGCTTAGCTTAGTATCGTATGCAAATACAGAGATTGAACGGTTTATCCCATCCTCCAGGTCGTTTATGAACAAATTAAATAGGCTTGATCCCAGCACAGAACCCTGGGGAACCCCACTACCCACCCCTGACCATTCTGAGTACTCCCCATTTATCACCACCCTCTGAACTCGCCCTTTTAGACAGTTTTCAATCCATGTACTCACCCTATGGTCCATGCCAACGGACCTTATTTTGTACAGTAAACGTTTATGGGGAACTGTGTCAAATGCTTTTGCAAAATCCAGATACACCACGTCTACGGGCCTTCCTTTATCTAGATGGCAACTCACCTCCTCATAGAAGGTTAATAGATTGGTTTGGCAAGAACGATTCTTCATGAATCCATGCTGATTACTGCTAATGATACCGTTCTTATTACTAAAATCTTGTATATAGTCCCTTATCACCCCCTCCAAGAGTTTACATACTATTGATGTTAGGCTAACTGGTCTGTAATTCCCAGGAATGTATTTTGGGCCCTTTTTAAATATTGGTGCTACATTGGCTTTTCTCCAATCAGCTGGTACCATTCCAGTCAGTAGACTATCTGTAAAAATTAGGAAAAACGGTCTGACAATCACTTGACTGAGTTCCCCAAGTACCCTCGGATGCAAGCCATCTGGTCCCGGTGATTTATTAATGTTAAGTTTCTCAAGTCTAATTTTAATTCTCTCTGTCTCTCTCCTCTGTTAACCATGGAGGTGCATCCTGTGTTGTGTCATGAGGATAAACATTGCAGTTTTGGTTACTGAAGCCCCCCGATTCACTCGTGAAGACTGAGGAGAAGAATAAATTCAATACCTTCGCCATCTCCGCATCATTTGTAACCAGATGTCCTTCCTCAATCTTTATGGGGCCAATATGGTCTGTCCTCCCTTTTTTACTGTTTACATACTTAAAGAATTTCTTGGGATTTTTTTTGCTCTCCTCCGCTATGTGTCTTTCATGTTCTATCTTAGCCGTCCTAATTGCACCCTTACATTTCTTGTTGCATTCTTTATAAAGTCTGAATGCTGAGGATGATCCCTCAACCCTGTATTTTTTGAAGGCCTTCTCCTTTGCTTTTATATGCATTTTTACATTGGAGTTAAGCCATCCAGGATTTTTGTTCGCTCTTTTAAATTTATTACCCAATGGGATACATTGGCTAACGCCCTTATTTAATATGCTCTTAAAGCAAACCCATCTCTCCTCCGTATTCTTTGTTCCTAATATTTTATCCCAATTTATGCCTTTTAGCAAGGTTTGTAGTTTAGGGAAGTTGGCTCTTTTGAAATTCAGTGTCTTTGTATTCCCTTTATGTTTCCTATTTGTGTGATTTATACTGAAACTAATTGACCTGTGATCGCTGTTACCTAAATTGCCCCGTATTTCCACATCCGTGATCAGGTCTGTATTGTTGGTAATCAGTAGATCCAGTAATGTTTTAATTCTAGTTGGTGCGTCTACCATCTGACCCATAAAATTGTCCTGCAAGACATTAAGGAACTGGCGAGCCTTAAATGAATGCGCGGTACCTTCCGCCCAGTCTATGTCTGGATAATTAAAATCCCCCATTATGATAACACTTCCCATCCTTGCTGCTAATCCAATTTGTGATAGGAGATCCGTCTCCACTTCCTCCCTCAGGTTAGGGGGCCTATATCATACTCCCAGTATTATTTTCCCCTTAGCTTCATACCTTTGGAGCTCTACCCATAAGGATTCCACCTCCTCTCTAGCTCCCTCAGTGATGTCATCTCTCACATTCACTTGTACATTATTCTTGATATATAGGCATACCCCTCCCCTTTTTTACCCTCTCTATCCTTGCGGTATAGGGTATACCCTTGAATGTTTGCCAGCCAAATCATGAGAGCTGTTGAACCAGGTCTCTGAAATTCCCACAAAATCCAAATCCTCCTTGTACAACAGTATCTCTAGTTCACCCATCTTGTCCGCCATGCTCCTGGCATTGGTGAACATGCCACATAGTTTAGACCGGTCGCATATTGTCCTCGTATTGGGTGTTTCGAGATTGCAACTAGGACTTGCTACTATACTCACCTTGTGTTTTTGTGCTTTGGTTAACCTACCACTAATGCCCCCAATACTACCCTCTGGAATATCTTCCGCGCTGGCTATCTCTGTCTCTGGACCCTCCCCCCCATCGCCTAGTTTAAAAACCCCTCTAACTTTTTGGCTATCTTCATTAAAAAATAAAAGGAATTGCGCTAATGCATGTGCAAGATAACATAAACAAATATATATAATGTTAAGTGCAAAAGTAGAAAAATTAAATGTGAATAGCAGTTAATGAAAATCCACCATAATGTCCCAATGAAGTAAGAGCTCAATATAGTATGTAAAGAACTCCAATTCGCCCAAAAAGTGCAAAAACAAAAAGTCCAAGTGATAATGCGATTAGTGACATCAGAGGAGGGTCCACCACCCGAGATAGAAGGGGTTGCTCCTTACCAGATGGCCATGACTCCCCACTACAGAGGGTCACAGCAAGCAGATAAGATTGTAACACAGAGATTAGAGACTTCTATCAGCATCCACCAGGGGTCGCCTCACCGCCAGTCACTCCAGCAAAGCCAATGGCAGGGATACACCATAGAATAAAAAGGAGCTCACATAGTGTAAAACCATCGAGAATTTATTTAAAATCAAATAGCAAAATGAACACTTACAAAACGTCTGTAGATAAAAAGCCTTAAGTCCGGTTCCTTGGCCACAGGAGCACGGACAAACCCGTCCTACTGGAATGTAACACTGTTTGGGGGTGACGTCAGCGCGTCGTCTGGCTCCGCCCTACGCGTTTCGTGACATCATCACGTCTTCCAGGGGCACAGGCGGCGCGCTGCGTCACCACCTTAAATAATCCTAAAATAAAACCAAGCCTCACTTTGGATCGCTATGCGCTGCGAGTCACCCAGGACGCCTCAGAGACTTCCGGCATCCGGATGCGCTTCACAGCGCAAGCCATCAACAAAGGCTGTGCTGTTCCAATGGTCTATGGAGACCAATACTTATATTTAAACAAAGATCACATCTGAATAACAAATCCATAAGCAAACAATGTATGCGCACACAACACACTCAATACATGTACGTAGCCAGGTGTGGAGCGCATGGAACAGATAAACTCTTCCTGCATAGAGTGATATTAGTGCATTGGTAATGTGTGACTAGAAAGATAAATGACGATCTGACCCATTTAAACTCGAGAGCTGGCAAAATTTGTTCAACAAACTAAAGACAAACTAATGAGAGGCGGATTAGGGATATAAATGACTATATTCCGCCGCCTACCTAGAAGCAAACTTATTTCAGAAACCGGAAATTGAATAAATGGTGGATGGTAGTCTCCAGCTCACATTCCACATAGGTGCAAGAGCGCCATCTATTGGTTGGATCCCAAGCCATACTCAGAGGACCAAGCTTTTGTTCAGCAACCCTAATCTTGCCTTCAAAGCTGTGGCAATGTCTGATGTATAGGTTGGTGCTGTGGAGGAAAAAAAAGGGTTATGGGGGACTTTTATCCTTTAATAATGCCATGAATACATGACAGAAAATTTCACCCCACTGGGTGTGAGTGTTACAAAAACCGGAAGTGAAATATTTCATCGGCTGTGGTCTCCATCTGATTGTCCCCACCACTACTCGATAGCGCCACATAGTGGATAAATTAAAAATTGCCAAAACTTCTCATGTAATGGGTCAAGTCACCATACAATCTCCACCGTGCTTACAGTAACATCCAATATATATTTTAAGGATCACAAAATTAACGGAACCCAAAAATGTGAAAAACTAAATATAAAACTAAGAAAATAAAAACGCGAATGAATGTAAAGGGAAGGAATGAGAACTAGATTAAACTCATATGAACCAGCCAAAATTTGGAAAGAAAGGCTAATGAGAGCTGTCAGTACCCCAAGGGTGGTCCAAAGTATAAGGACATATAAATATGACATCCACTTTGGCACTGCGGATACAGACAACTAAAAGCTCTAGGAGTTGTTGATAAATGCATTTACATCTATATCTACATTTAACCCGAAGGGAGCATAAGTTCTTAATCTGTAAATCCAGGACATTTCGAAATGTCCTGGATTTACAGATTAAGAACTTATGCCCCCTTCGGGTTAAATGTAGATATAGATGTAAATGCATTTATCAACAACTCCTAGAGCTTTTAGTTGTCTGTATCCGCAGTGCCAAAGTGGATGTCATATTTATATGTCCTTATACTTTGGACCACCCTTGGGGTACTGACAGCTCTCATTAGCCTTTCTTTCCAAATTTTGGCTGGTTCATATGAGTTTAATCTAGTTCTCATTCCTTCCCTTTACATTCATTCGCGTTTTTATTTTCTTAGTTTTATATTTAGTTTTTCACATTTTTGGGTTCCGTTAATTTTGTGATCCTTAAAATATATATTGGATGTTACTGTAAGCACGGTGGAGATTGTATGGTGACTTGACCCATTACATGAGAAGTTTTGGCAATTTTTAATTTATCCACTATGTGGCGCTATCGAGTAGTGGTGGGGACAATCAGATGGAGACCACAGCCGATGAAATATTTCACTTCCGGTTTTTGTAACACTCACACCCAGTGGGGTGAAATTTTCTGTCATGTATTCATGGCATTATTAAAGGATAAAAGTCCCCCATAACCCTTTTTTTTCCTCCACAGCACCAACCTATACATCAGACATTGCCACAGCTTTGAAGGCAAGATTAGGGTTGCTGAACAAAAGCTTGGTCCTCTGAGTATGGCTTGGGATCCAACCAATAGATGGCGCTCTTGCACCTATGTGGAATGTGAGCTGGAGACTACCATCCACCATTTATTCAATTTCCGGTTTCTGAAATAAGTTTGCTTCTAGGTAGGCGGCGGAATATAGTCATTTATATCCCTAATCCGCCTCTCATTAGTTTGTCTTTAGTTTGTTGAACAAATTTTGCCAGCTCTCGAGTTTAAATGGGTCAGATCGTCATTTATCTTTCTAGTCACACATTACCAATGCACTAATATCACTCTATGCAGGAAGAGTTTATCTGTTCCATGCGCTCCACACCTGGCTACGTACATGTATTGAGTGTGTTGTGTGCGCATACATTGTTTGCTTATGGATTTGTTATTCAGATGTGATCTTTGTTTAAATATAAGTATTGGTCTCCATAGACCATTGGAACAGCACAGCCTTTGTTGATGGCTTGCGCTGTGAAGCGCATCCGGATGCCGGAAGTCTCTGAGGCGTCCTGGGTGACTCGCAGCGCATAGCGATCCAAAGTGAGGCTTGGTTTTATTTTAGGATTATTTAAGGTGGTGACGCAGCGCGCCGCCTGTGCCCCTGGAAGACGTGATGATGTCACGAAACGCGTAGGGAGGAGCCAGACGACGCGCTGACGTCACCCCCAAACAATGTTACATTCCAGTAGGACGGGTTTGTCCATGCTCCTGTGGCCAAGGAACCGGACTTAAGGCTTTTTATCTACAGACGTTTTGTAAGTGTTCATTTCGCTATTTGATTTTAAATAAATTCTCGATGGTTTTACACTATGTGAGCTCCTTTTTATTCTATGGTGTATCCCTGCCATTGGCTTTGCTGGAGTGACTGGCGGTGAGGCGACCCCTGGTGGATGCTGATAGAAGTCTCTTATCTCTGTGTTACAATCTTATCTGCTTGCTGTGACCCTCTGTAGTGGGGAGTCATGGCCATCTGGTAAGGAGCAACCCCTTCTATCTCGGGTGGTGGACCCTCCTCTGATGTCACTAATCGCATTATCACTTGGACTTTTTGTTTTTGCACTTTTTGGGCGAATTGGAGTTCTTTACATACTATATTGAGCTCTTACTTCATTGGGACATTATGGTGGATTTTCATTAACTGCTATTCACATTTAATTTTTCTACTTTTGCACTTAACATTATATATATTTGTTTATGTTATCTTGCACATGCATTAGCGCAATTCCTTTTATTTTTTATGTTTTCCCACAATTGATGTTTATTGTTAGGATTGCAGCTTTTCAACGATTCATTGTTTATTTGGTCTATAGCGCAGTTTTATTCTCTTTTTTTCTATACTTGGCTATCTTCATTGCCAGCAGATCTGCACCCTCCTCATTTAGGTGCAGTCCGTCCCTTCTATAGTACCGGTTACCGACTGAGAAGTCGGCCCAGTCCTCCAGGAACCCAAACCCCTCCTTACTACACCAGCTCTTCAGCCACTTGTTTACTTCCCTAATCTCCCTCTGCCTTTCTGGTGTGGCTCGATGTACCGGTAGTATTCCTGAGAATACTACCTTGGAGGTCCTTTTCCTCAATTTAGCTCCTAAGTCCCTAAAGTCGTTCTTTAGGGCACTCCATCTGCCTCTGACTTTGTCATTGGTGCCAACGTGCACCATGACAGCCGGGTCTTCTCCAGCCCCTCCCAGTAATCTGTCCACAAGATCCGTGATGTGCCGAACCCGAGCGCCCGGTAGACAACATACTGTTCGGCGCTTCAGGTCTTGGTTACAGATTGCCCTCTCTGTCCTTCTAAGAATTGAGTCCCCCTACCACCAGAATCTGTCTTTCCTTTCCCTTTGCTGCCCCTCCCACTCTCCCTGGAGGAGTTCTTCCCCCGGCAGCTAGGAGAGTCCCTCAGCTCCCACTGTATTGTCTGTTAGACCTTACTATGTAAGTCTGCCTCCCCGCACTATCAACCATTTCATTGCATGCATCGGCTGTACTGTGATGACCTTAATGCTTCGCATGCAATATATGTCAATTGGACTAATCCGTAAGTGTAGTGCATGTTGCACTAATTTTACCCGTGTATTGTTGTACTTTTTTCTTTTATGCTCAATAAAAGTTACCTTTTGATCAAAAAAAAAAGAAAACATATCAAATGTTTAACCGCTTGACCTCCCAGAGGTTTTACCCTGTTCAAGACCAGGCTTTTTATTTTACTATTCAGCACTGTACTTCTTTAACTGGCAACTGTGCCATGCACCACTACACAAATAAAGCGTATTTAATTTTTTTCTATACAAATGGAGCTTTCTTTAGGTGGTATTTGATCACCACTCTTTTTTGCTATATAGAAGAAAAAAAGACCAGAAACTGTGAGAAAAAATTCTGTACCATGAAAAATAAGTTAATATGCTGTGCTTGCCCTTTTTTATGTACAAAATATGTTCAAAATGGCAATACAATATAAAGTGCAAAGAAACATATCTAATATAAAAGCCCATTAAAGTTCAAAAACCCCATAGTGATTGTGGCATAGTGATTTTTTTTTTAATTTTATATAAAGAATCTTTAAGTGCTTTGTGCATACTCCTGATGATGTACAATGAAACACGTAGGAGTGGGGACTTTCGGTTACGTCATTTTCGCTGGTTGGAATGCACGCTGGCTCTAGGGACCACAAAGCAGCAGCGCTGGCCATCTTTCTATGGTGTATTGGCATACATTCCCAGAGTGCAAGTGTACATATGTTTTAATTTGATTTTAACAATAAAATACATGTATCCTATGTTGTTCCTCCTGGTTTCTCACCTTCCCTAAAGCCGCGTACACACGATCGGATTTTCCGGTGGGAAATGTGTGATGACAGGCTGTTGGCGGAAAATCCGACCGTTTGTACGCTCCATCAGGCAATTGTTGGATGGCAGGTTTTAAAATTTTTCACGTGCAAATGTCTGTTGTTGGATTTTACGAGCGTGTGTACACAAGTCCGTCGGAAAAAAGTCAAAAAGTACAAACACGCATGCTCGGAAGCAAGGACGAGCCAGAAGCGGTCAGTCTTGTAAACTAGCATTCGTAATGGAGAATTAACATTCGTGACGTGTCAAATTATGAAATCTTGAAATGCAGCGCACATTCTCTTCTTCTTTAATGGGATAATAATGAAGCTGCTTTGCTGGTGATACTGATGGAGTTATTGCAAACAAATTTTTGAAGACTTATTTTTTCTAGTGATATCAAGAGTAATATTATTATGCTTTTTTTTTGGGCAAGTTACCACAACAACATTATCCCCTTAGTCCCTTGTCAATTTTACATTGTATTTTTTTAAATGTAACTGCCTACTCCCAAACTGTCATTTGAAGTAAAACACGTGGCCAAGTATTATTCTCCACATTTTTTTTATTGTGCATTAAAAAAAGAAAACAAATAAAATTAGACATCTGCCAATGGAACTTAACCAAAAAGTGCATTCTATGCATCCAAAAATATAACAAATCAAATTATTATTCAACCAAAAAAATAAAAGCCTCATGCATGTGTCTTGCTTCTTAATATAGGGGGGTCAACAATGGCAAGAGTTGGTTAAAGCAGGGGTCCGCCATCTGGAGATAATTCTGAAAAACATCTGGATTATTCTCCTGGAGCTCCCGCAGCAAAGGCATATGACATGATTGGTCACGATTAATAAAGCAACCAATTTTTGGTCCAAGAACTCCTCCTCCTGTTCCTGGACTGGACTTGGGTCAAAGCAATAACTCCAAGGCCAATAATAAATAACACGTTATCTCCTCCGATTCCGCAACATGTCTGGTTGATGAATGGCCATTCAGAAACGAACTGAAAAGCACAAAATGAAAAGCGCGAATCAACATTCACCAAACTTCTACTAACACAAAATTAGCAGAAGAAGCCCAAAGGGTGGTGCTAAAGAGATGAAAATCCACGTAGTACGTGACTACGTTCGTGTTTGTTAGCCGACAATTCCTTGCCGTTTGTATGCAAGACAAAATCCAGGCACATGCCTTCGGACAAAAGTCTGAGGTTTTGTCTGCGGAAAATCTGATCGTGTGTACGAGGCTTAAGTCTCCAATTGAGATGTGGATCCATTGCATTTGGTTGGTGACAGTAATCTAAAGCCTGACTGACCCACCTGAGTGTACTTCAAAAGGCCTCTCCATGTTATTCTATGTGTCCATGCACACATAGGCTTTTAGTGGCATAGGCATTTAGAAGCTGTAAAAAAAACTCAGGGTCAGTACATTCTGGAGCAGCAGCGTTTTGGCTGAAAAAACGCTGACCGCTCCTGATCTCGGCTACCAGGTTTTAGCAGATTGTTTTATTTTTTTGCTTTATGCGGAGGCTGCTAGCGTCCTTAACAACTAGTAATTAGCTAGTTGTTAGGAAGCGGGTCGGGAAGCTGGCCGCTGCGTCCTTAACAATGGATGAGTCCCTCAGCTGTCAGCGGGCTTTCGTGCTGACAGCTGCATGTAATAGAAAAAAAAACCATTGCCGGTAGTCTATAGAATAGTGACCTCTGTCAAAAAGTGCCCACGCATGCACAGTATGGAAGGCCACTCCAGCTGATTTCCTGAACAGCTGGCATGATGTCACCATAGCGCATGCGCACATCGTAGGAGGCATTTTTCTACGGGAGATACCATTTGACGAACACAATTGAAAGCTATGCAATAAGCGGAGGACGACCATAGTTGTCAGATTGTACCTCGCTGTTGCAGGCCGGCTTTACAGTGTGCTGAAGTTACGGTTTTGTGTGTGTTGCAGGGCGGGTTTGGTGTGTTGAACGGCAGGTTTTGCCTGTGTTGTAGGGTAGGTTGCAACACAGCCGCAACCCGCCATGCAACAGCGAGGCACAACCTGACAATTGCGGTTTCCCTCTGCTGTTTGCATAGCTTTCAATTGTGCCTGTCAAATGGTATCTCCTGTTGAAAAATGCTTCCTACGATGTGTGCTTGCGCCATGGTGACATCACGCCAGGTGATTAGGAAATCAGCTGGAGTGGCCCTCCCTACTGCGCATGCGCGAGCACTTTTCGATGGAGGACACTATTCGATAGCACACTGGCAATACAAATACTTGAAAAAAACAGCGTGGGAGTCTCTCCCAATCGATACCAGGTCCTTTGGGTCTGATATGGATTTTAAAGGGAACCTCCCTCCAAAATTAAAATAA
The DNA here is from genome assembly GCF_042186555.1 of Aquarana catesbeiana. NCBI lineage: Eukaryota > Metazoa > Chordata > Amphibia > Anura > Ranidae > Aquarana > Aquarana catesbeiana. The sequence goes on from NC_133329.1 coordinate 335,650,625, forward strand.
AAGCGACATGGCGCCCCCCCTCCAAAATCCATATCAGACCCTTATCTGAGCATGCAGCCTGGTAGGCCAAGAAAGGGGGGGGGGGGTGAGCACATACCACCCCCCTCCTGAACCATACCAGGCCACATGCCCTCAACATGGGGGGGGTGCTTTGGGACAGGGTGACGTCATCAGCCAGGACCTAAGGGGAACCCCACGACAAAATAAAAAAATGGTGTGGGGTTCCCCTAACAATCCATACCAGACCCAAAGGGATTGGGGGGGTACTCCTACGTCGTGTTTTTTTTTTTTTTAAACCTTATATTACTGACAGCTAATGACTCATCCAGTTATTCAGTGGTTGTTAAGGACGCCAGCGGCTCCGTTCCTTAACGCTGCAACTACCAAAACGTAGCTTACACACTAGGCTAACCCTGCTAAACGCTGGTTAAAAAAACGCTAAAACATTAGTGTTTTTTGTCCGATGGTTTTACAGCAGTTTTTAGCATTCTAGTGTGCATGATGACCTAAGGCACATTATATTGTATTGGCATTTTGCACATAATAGTTTGTATATAAAAAGGGCAAGCACAGATTTTTAATAACTTATTTTTTCATGGTACATTTGCGCTAGTGAAGTTTTTGTTTTTATATTTTCAACTTCAGTATAAAACATATCAATTAAAAAAAAATGTCATCATACATTTAGGCCAAAATTTATTCTGCTACATGTATTTGCTAAAAAAAAAAAAAAAAATTCTGATAAGTGTATTAGTTTGTGTGAAAATTATTGCGTCTTTAAACTATGGTGTATACAGTAGTTCATGCTCTCCTTATGATTTTGGCGATGTTTACTTCTGGCTTCTGGAATTCTGCAACCTTATGGTTACCCTTTTTTTTATAGCTTCTGAAAGATTTAAACCAAAAATAAAAGGTCTAAAATCATATGAAAATATTTTAGTATTCATCTTCAAATTGACAGTGCTTGCTCCAGCAGCTTAATTAACCAATTATGATGTGTAGAACTTCTAAGATCATATAAAGCTGGATGAAAAGTAACGCTTGTAGCAGTAGAAACATGATATATCTGTGTATCATAACATGCAGCCAGGCTCGCTTTGCACCTGCTGCAGTAATTAGATATGTCACATGTGTGATTAAACAGACAGCAGGATAAGTGGTTGCTGCTATAGCTTTGCAGTTCTGGGGTCTTGGATACGGATACGGTCTTGGATACGGTTCCCATCTGCATGGAGTTTGCATGTTTTCCCTATAATTCTGTAAGGTTTCCTTCCCATCTCAAAAATGTTTTATACATATATATATATATATATATATATATATATATATATATATATATAGTGGGGACGGAAAGTATTCAGACCCCCTTAAATTTTTCACTGTTTGTTATATTGCAGCCATTTACTAAAATCATTTCAGTTCATTTTTGTTCCTCATTAATGTACACACAGCACCCCATATTGACAGAAAGACACAGAATTGTTGACATTTTTGCAGATTTATTAAAAAAGAACAACTGAAATATCACATGGTCCTAAGTATTCAGACCTTTTGCTGTGACACTCATATATTTAACTCAGGTGCTGTCCATTTCTTCTGATCATCCTTGAGATGGTTCTACACCTTCATTTGAGTCCAGCTGTGTTTGATTATACTGATTGGACTTGATTAGGAAAGCCACACACCTGTCTATATAAGACCTTACAGCTCACAGTGCATGTCAGAGCAAATGAGAATCATGAGGTCAAAGGAACTGCCTGAAGAGCTCAGAGACAGAATTGTGGCAAGGCACAGATCTGGCCAAGGTTACAAAAAAATTTCTGCTGCACTTAAGGTTCCTAAGAGCACAGTGGCCTCCATAATCCTTAAATGGAAGATGTTTGGGACGACCAGAACCCTTCCTAGAGCTGGCCGTCTGGCCAAACTGAGCTATCGGGGGAGAAGAGCCTTGGTGAGAGAGGTAAAGAAGAACCCAAAGGTCACTGTGGCTGAGCTCCTGAGATGCAGTCGGGAGATGGGAGAAAGTTGTAGAAAGTAAACCATCAATGCTGCCCTTCACCAGTCGGGGCTTTATGGCAGAGTGGCCCGACGGAAGCCTCTCCTCAGTGCAAGACACATGAAAGCCCGCATGGAGAAGGACTCCAAGATGGTGAGAAATAAGATTCTTTGGTCTGATGAGACCAAGTTAGAACTTTTTGGCCTTAATTCTAAGAGGTATGTGTGGAGAAAACCAGGCACTGCTCATCACCTGTCCAATACAGTCTCTACAGTGAAGCATGGTGGTGGCAGCATCATGCTGTGGGGGTGTTTTCCAGCTGCAGGGACCGGACGACTGGTTGCAATCGAGGGAAAGATGAATGCGGCCAAGTACAGGGATATCCTGGACGAAAACCTTCTCTAGAGTGCTCAGGACCTCAGACTGGGCCGAAGGTTTACCTTCCAACAAGACAATGACTCTAAGCACACAGCTAAAATAACGAAGGAGTGGTTTCACAACAACTCCGTGACTGTTGTTGAATGGCCCAGCCATAGCCCTGACTTAAACCCAATTGAGCATCTCTGGAGAGACCTAAAAATGGCTGTCCACCAACGTTGGCTGTATTAGATCAAAAGGGTGCTTCTACTAAATACTGAGCAAAGGGTCTGAATACTTAGGACCATGTGATATTTCAGTTTTTCTTTTTTAATAAATCTGCAAAAATGTCAACAATTCTGTGTTTTTCTGTCAATATGGTGTGTGTACATTAATGAGGAAAAAAAAATGAACTGAAATGATTTTAGTAAATGGCTGCAATATAACAAGGAGTGAAAAATTTAAGGAGGTCTGAATACTTTCCATCCCTACTGTATATATATATATATATATATATATATATATATATATATATATATATATATATATATATATGGCTTTTTTTCTCAAACAATAGGTGCTGGAACTCAACCACGACCCCCCAAAACCCCTCCCCCCACACAGACCCTCCAAATCACATCAAATAGTGGGTATGGTCATATTTCACAAACAGTAGAAGGGTCTTAAAATGGCATTAAAGTGGATGTAAACCCGAATTTTTTTTTTTTTTTTATCATACTGTAGAGTATAAGTTTTGCTATCATTTGACCCCAGTCTTGCCACACAGAGTTAATCCATCTCTGAGCAATCCCCTTTTATTGTTCAGTGAGACAATTCTTGACAAACTGAGAAAAACTTTGTCAAATCCTCCCCCTTGCTGTGAGTGACAGATGATTTACATCTCGTGCACTAGCCTAAGAGACATGCATTATTTTTAAATTCCCTCTCCCACTCCTTTCTTCAGCAGCTCTGCAAGGATTGGCTGTTCCACACCTCACCATGATTTGGCATGCTGAAGTCATGTGGTCACTTTCCTGGCTTTTCACTGGATGTTAGAGATCATAGCAGAAGTTCAACAGAAGTTCAGTGTTAGAAATACACAGAGAAAATGCATATTGGCAAGGGGAGTGTAGAGGTGGGCGGGGAGTCTACTGACATCTCGACTCCACCCACTGAGCTCCAGACAACAGACCCACCCACAGAATATGCAGTTTTTCGGGTCTTATAACAGACAGAGGGGAGACATTTGACAGGTAAAGATACATGCAGAGGCATGTATATCCTTATAGATAACCCTATGGCAGTAGTTTAGAAAGGATGACATTGGGTTTACATCCACTTTAAATATCAGGATTGCATTACATACAGAGTGCAGAGATAATGGGGGTTACACACAGAGTGCAGAGCTGTCACTTGTAAACACAGAAACCAGACTTCTGTGTTTACAAGTGATTGTGGTGAGCAGGCACCAAAGGGTCTGAGCCAGAGGTGGTGGAACTGAGTTCCACCAAGTTCCCCCTGAAAAAAAGCCCTGTGTATATCTATCTATCTATCTATCTATCTATCTATCTATCTATCTATCTATCTATCTATCTATCTATCTATCTATCTATCTATCTATCTATCTATCTATCTATCTATATATATTCGGTTAAAAGTCTTCCAACCAATCTGAAAAACTTGTTTTCTGTCAAGTGGAGATAATTCCTAACCATTAGGAATTGTCATGAATAGTTTGCATGGATCCTTATAAGAGTTAAAATGTTATAGCAATAGCAGATCATTTGATTGCTATGGGATCCACAACTGTCTGGCTACACAGTGATTTTTGCTGGAAGCCATAGTATTTGGTAAATACACTGGGATGCCATTACTCCTATAAGAGTGCTACAAAAGCAAATAGTATTCTGTATCACAAGAAGAATTGCCTTTAAACTAGCGACAAGAGAGATGGGGGGGGGGGGGGGTGCACAAATCACACATAGGTACAGTCCTGATTAAAGCTGAACTTCAGACATTAACTTAATTGCTTACTGATTTTGGTTCAGCTTGGACCAATTAAATATGCTTTTTCCATACCTGAGGGGCCACAGGTGAAGTTGACAATCAGTGTAGTAGTTGGCACTACTACAGTAATAGCCACTATCTTCTAGGCCCTGTGCCAAGCAGTTTCTCTTCTTGCATACTGACCACAGGGGGTGGCTCGCTCGGCACTGCTGCCATTCACAGAACACCTTGTTTTTTTTTTTATAATAACAAGACATTCTCTGATTGGACAAGTTGGGTGATGTCACCACACACAAATTCTCCTGAAAGTGCTTGGGGTGTGAACTGTGCCCACAGTATCAAAATGATAAAAAACAATGAAAAAACAATGTCTATGAGTAAAGACAATGATGTGTCACTGATGAAATTATAATAAAGTTTATTTGACCTGCAGGGCCTTATAAAAGATCAACAATTGTACATTTTTAAAAATAACAAGACATTCTCTGATTGGACAAAGTGGGCGATGGTTATGTCACCACCTCCCCTCTCCACCACCTTTAATTTTGTTAATTGTTTGATTGCCAGATACATATGAGCTATCAAGATTTGCACCGCTTAATACAGATGGGTGCTTTTAAATTTGTGCTTATGATCCATGCAGTCCAAGATCAATACAATTATGATCTATGCAAATGTTTAGCAGGTTGATTTCTTAATGCTGTCTCGATAAAGTGAAATTTGGAAGACAAATGTACTTTTCTTTTTCGTACATCACAGGACACAGAGCCACAGTATTTACTGAATGGGTTATATAGGCACCTCTAGGTGATGGACACTGGCACACCCTAGACAGGAAGTTTAGCTCCCTATATAACCGCTCCCCTTACTGGGAGTGCCTCAGTTTTTCGCCAGTGTCTAAGGTGTTGGTCACGAGTAAAGACGTGCTGTGCTGAGCTCCGTTGGAGAAATCTTTGCTGGGGCAAACCATGCAACCGCATCCATTCAAAGTGTCTTTTCTAGGCCGAATTGAATGGTACCCGGGCCTCATGTCCAAAGAAATGAGATTTTGCCTGTAACGCTTCTCTTTTAGAGAGCTGGACTCCGGGATCCAGTGTTTGGTTTTTTCAGCCATATTTTCCTGGCGGGGTGCTTTACGGGCCCAGGAGTGTGGATTCCCTGATAACAAGGGACCCCGGTTCCTGAAGGTTTTTTAACAGAGCCCACCGTGAGTGGTGAAGATTGGGTCTGTTTGGTTTACCATGGAACCCTGCAGCCGGATAAGGTAAGGGAGATTCCTAAGGAATTTTTCTAATTCTTGTGGGTTTTTTCATTTAATTAATTGTTGCTTTGCCTAAAGTCACCACCGGGGGCTGTCAAGAGCACGTAACTGTTCCATGCTTGTCAGTCTTGCTCTGTGTCACAAGCTGCACGCTTCCTCCAAGCCCAAGCTCCAGGTAGGATGTGGGAAGGGGTTTTTTTCTTTTCAGGAATGTCCCCCCACAGCTTTCCTTCCAGGCTAGAGGCCATGGGTCAGTCAGCGGTATGCCGCACTGCTCCTGCTGCCACCGCCATTATGTCGGATCTCCATCCACTTGCTCTTCTCCACCCTAGCCCCGCCCTCCCTCCATGTGCGGTCGGATCGGAGCCCGGCTCACGCGGGAAAGTGGTCTTTTTTGTAAAAAAGTTGAGGGGGGCGGAAGTGGTGGGCGGAGGGGGGGCGGAGCATCAGCGTGGCATCTGTGTGGTTCAATGCCCACAACGCAGGCCATGCATAGCTATAAAGGTGCACTTTTTGCAGGTGCACACAGCTAAAGGAGGGACACAGAGCAGATGGATGGCATGTGAGTGTGGGTGACACAGGCATTCCCAGGCATGTTTGCATCAGACTGAGCCTTGATAGCAGCAGTTGCTAAACTATTTTGCTCAGCAGTGGGTGCATTTCTGGTAGTACCTCTGCATTTGTGCTTTGCAGTATGGGCAGAAGGGGAGGAACAAATACCTTGAAAAATAAGGGCTCAAAGGAATCTCCCACAGGCTCTGAGGACCCCCCCCCCTCTGCAACGCCATCTCCCCCTGAAAGACCTAGGGAGGCTGGTCAGAGTGAGCCGTCGGGGTTAGGGCTGCAACTGCTTCTGGCATTTCAGCCCCTGTATATATTACTCAGGAGGTTTTTTTCCTCAGCCGAAGAGAGAAAGGAGCCTATGCTCCTCCAGAAGTCCTGTATTATGGGGCAACTCCAAAAACAAAGAAGGAAATCCGCCATGTGTCCACATTCCGAAAGCACTCAGCAGAGGACAATAGGTCCATTTTGTGCATTTCGGCCGGTGTGAGGTGCGATTGGTGAAAAATCTTAATTTGAAGCACCCTATCCCTAGAGGATATAACAGAAGCCTTAAAAGTGTTACTGAATTCCGACCAGTCATCTTCCATGATGGAGATATCTAAAGATTCCCACTTCCGTTGTGCTTTTTTAAATCTAGGGTTAGAGTCCGTCACCAGAGCTGCATAGTAAGTAGAAATAAGTTTCGTCTGGTCTGGGGATCTTAGAATTTTTTCCAGATCAGGGGTTTTAAGCGGATTATCCAGGGAACCGAACTGTGCTCGCACAGCATGCCTAAGTTGGTAATAAAAGAACAAATAAGTACGCGGTAAGTCAAAATCTAATCTCATCTGTGAGAAGGATTTAAATCCCTGAGGGGTGTATATGTGACATAGATATTTAATTCCCTTGGAAGTCCATCTTTAAGGGTCAGGTAAGGGGTTTAGTTCTGGAAGCGTCGGATTAAACCAAAGTTGACTATTGGGGGAAATTAACAATGAGTCAGAGGTATGTTTAAGAGTCACAGTTTTAAACAAGGATAGGGAAGTACGTAAGATAGTCATTTCAGGTCCTGGTGGTGTACATCCTCGATAAACGATGTTATGTAGTGTTTCAAATGAGGAAGCTATGGCCCCTTCAGTGGTGGTACATGCATTATTTGAGTTAGGAAGCAGCCAGTCATGAATATTGACCAATTGAGATGCCTGATAATAAAGATAAAAGCCAGAGAAAGCTAACCCCGCCAAGTGGGACGGGAGACGAGCGTCTCCAGTGCCACCCTAGGGGGCTTACCGTTCCAGAGGAACGCGATACATATAGAGTCAATGCTTTTAAAAATCGTTTTGGGGATTTTACAAGGGGAGTTTGCAACATATGTCTCAAGCGTATCTCGTGTGGCCAAAACATCTCCTGCTTGGGCACCGCATACTTGACCAGACATATGTTGACCTGCCATGCAGTTCGTTGGCAAGCGTATCTAAAAAACCCACACCAAAGAACAAAGAGGACCTCTCCTTGCTCCTCATCAGCTGAGATCTCCAACCCCACTATACCTTCAGTCCTCTCTGAGACCTGCACTGAGAGGAATGAAGGTGTAGAATTAGGTGTGTCACAGCCAAGTACTTGTGGGCAATCTGCTTTCGGTACACCAACGTCAGATTGTACCAGGCAAATTTCCCTGCCCCAGCTGCTGCACCGCCGAAAGAAGTTCGCTCCCAGCCATTCACATGCCCAGCGGTTGAATGCTAGTTTGGCAAAATTGCTAGCACTTCAACTGCTACCATTTCAGTTGGTAGACTCTGCCCCCCTCCGTGAGTTTGTGGAATGTGCGGTTCCTCAGTGGCAGGTACCCAAAAGCCACTTTTTCTCACGGAATGCGATTCCTGCTCTCTACCGGCATGTGGAAGGCAATGTCCATGCCTCGCTGGACAGGGTGGTCAGCGGTAAGGTGCATATTACCGCTGACTCATGGTCCAGCAGGCATTGACAGGGACGTTACCTAAGTTTCACGGCGCATTGGGTGACTCTGCTGGCAGCTGGGAAGAATGCAGGACAAGGTGCAGTAGTGTTGGAGGTTGTTCCGCCACCACGCCTCCAAAATGCCACTACTAATGATTCTGACATACCTCTCTCCTCCACCCCCTCTTCTTCTTCTTCCTCCATGGCCTCTTCCTGTTCTTTGCCCTCGGAACCAGCGGTGCTCCGTGGGCATTCAAGGGGCTACGCAAGTATGCAGGACAAAAGATGCCATGCAGTGCTTGAGCTGGTGTGCTTGGGGGACAGGAGCCACACTGGGGCAGAGGTTCTGTCAGCTCTGCAGGGGCAGGTTCAGAGGTGGTTGACGCCACGCCAACTTAAGGCAGGAATGGTGGTTTGCGACAATGGCACCAACCTCCTCTCTGCCCTCCGACAGGGACAAATGACCCATGTGCCCTGTTTGGCTCACGTCCTTAATTTGGTGGTGCAGCGGTTCTTGGGCAAGTACCCGGGCTTACAGGATGTCCTGAGGCAGGCCAGGAAAGTCTGTATGCATTGCCGCCGGTCATATAATGCCAGTGCTTGACTGGCAGACCTCCACAAGGAATTTAACCTGCCCAAGAACCACCTAATCTGTGGCATACCCACCAGGTGGAACTCAACGTTGGCCATGCTGCAGCAGCTGCACATGCAGCAGAGGGCCATCATTGAGTACCTGTGCGACTATGGCACCAGGACAGGGTCAGGGGAGCTTGTTTTTTTTTCCCACGCCAGTGGGCCATGATCAGGGATGCATGCACTGTCCTGTCACCATTTGAGGAGGCCACGAGGATGGTGAGCAGTGACAGTGCATGCATCAGTGACACTGTCCCCCTTGTCCACATGTTGGAGCACACGCTGCATGGAATAATGGACAGGGCACTTGAGGCAGAACAGAGGCAGGAAGAGGAGGATTTCCTTAGCTCTCAAGGCCCCCTTTATCCAGACAGTGTTCCTGCGTGCCCGCCGATCACACAGGAAGAGGAGGAGGAGGAGGAGGAGGATTGTGTCAGTATGGAGGTGGAGCCTGGCACTCAGCATTAGCAGCAGTCTTTAAGGGATCATTTACAGTCCCAAGAAACACATGGACTTGTACATGGCTGGGAGGAAGTGGCTGCGGATCATGTCGTCCTTAGTGACCCAGAGGACTCCGGACCGAATGCCTCAGCAAACCTACGCTGCATGGCCTCCCTGATCCTGCAAAGCCTGCGGAAGGATCCTCATATTCGTAGTATCAAGGAGAAGGAACAATACTGGCTGGCAACCCTCCTTGATCCATGTTACAAGGGTAAGGTTGCGGACCTTATCTTGCCATCGCAGAGGGAGCAGAGGATGAAACATCTTCGGGAGGCCTTGCAGAAAGGTCTGTGCAATGCGTTCCCAGAGACTGGGAGGTTACAAACTCCTGTTTTTGGACAACGTGTTGCTGAGGCTTCGGTCAGTCAAAGAAGGAGCGGTGGAGAAGGTGGCCATATGACCGATGCGTTCAGACAATTTTTTAGTCCGCAGCCCCAAGGTATGATCAGTTCTAGCAACCATCGCCAGCGTCTGTTTTACATGGTGCAGGAATAACTAGGGGCAAGATCTGACTTGGACACCTTTCCCACCGAAAATCCTCTGGGTTACTGGGTCGTGGGATGGATCACTGGCCAGAGCTTGCACAGTATGCAATTGAGCTACTGGCCGGTCCTGCATCCAGCGTTCTTTCGGAACGCACATGCAGTGCTGCTGGAGGCTTTGTAACTGATCACAGGGTGCGTCTGTCCACCGACTCGGTCGATCAAATGACCTTCATAAAAATGAATCAGTCTTGGATCACCACCAGCTACCAAGCACCTGATGCTGATGTAACCAAATACATGTAACCAAGCACCAGTGCCTAAGGCCCAATTTTTCAGCCCCTGTTTAACAGGGGCATGTAATTACAATTTGTCATGCAATTCTTTGCAGCAGGGCTAGTTCCTGCGCTCCAACTAGAGTATCTGTGAGGGGTTGCAGTGTTGTGGCACCAGCACCAGTGCCTAAGGCTCAAATTTTCAGCCCCTGTTCAACAGGGACATGTAATTAGAATTCTTGATCTAATATTTCACAGCAGGGCCCGTTTCTGCGCCCACCAAGAGTATCTGTGAGGACTTACAGTGTTGTGGCACCACCACCAAAGGCCCAATTTTTCAATTACAATTTTTGATCTAATATTTCACAGCAGGGCCCTGTGAGGGCTTACAGTGTTGTGGCCACAAAAACACCTAAAGCCCAAATTTCTGCTGAGTATATAGGGCAGGCCCCTACTTTCAAACATCCAACTTACAAACGACTCCTACTTGCAAACGGAAGGAGACAACAGGAAGGGTGATGAAATCTACCCCTAGGAAGGCAAATTCTCTCCTGTAAGAGTTAATATGGGAAAAACGTTTCTCCTTTCCACTGATGCTTTATCACCAATCCTTGTTTCACAAAAAAACTCACATTTTCAAATGTACCAGTTCAAAATTACAAACAGATTCTACTTAACAAACCTACAGTCCCTGTCTTGTTTGCACCGCCTGTATACTGCTGTTCAGAGTATATAGGGCCTGGGGGCCCCACACCTTTCCTTTTTTATTTTGGGTGCGGGGTTCCCCTTAATATCCATATAGGACCCAGCAGGCCTGGTAATGGACTGGTTGGTACCCATGCCGTTTGTCTCACTGATTTTCATCCATATTGCCAGGACCCGACATTACATTAAAGCCGCAAGCAGTTTTAAATTCCTTTAAAAATGACATTTTGTGCAAGGACTGTTCTAAGCACGGGAAACACGTGCCACTTTACAGGCATACTATAGACACCCCCCAGGTATGATATTTAAAGGAATATTTCACTTTTTTTTTTACTTTAAGCATCATTAAAATCACTGCTCCCGAAAAAACGGCCGTATTGAAAAGTTGTTTTTGCATTGATACATGTCCCCTGGGGCAGGACCCAGGTCCTCAATCCCTTTTTAGGACAATACCATGCAAATTAGCCTTTAAAATGAGCACTTTTGATTTTGAACATTCAAGTCCCATAGACGTCAATGGGGTTCTAACGTTCGTGTGAATTTTCGGTAGGTTCGCAGGTTCTGGTGCGAACCGAACTGGGGGGTGTTCGGCTCATCCCTAGTAAGGACTATGCAAATATAAGTGAGAGCTCCTTTCTATTAAAATATATATGACTTGTTTCACAGTTGGGTGACTTTTCCAGCAAATTTGGACCTTCCAGTTGCATGACAAGTTTTACCCCATGATTCTCAATGATAACCATTCATATCTGTGCTACTTCAAGTTGCAACAACTTCAAAGTAGTCCCTGTACTACTTTGGTGTGACTTTCATGTGACTTGAGGCACATAGGGCGCAATATTACACAGGCATTCCCAGAAGTTGGGGCCAAGTTGCAGCAGCAAAATAGTGTGACTTTCAGGTCGCAGCAGTGTGAATGAGATTTGAATTAGGCACTATTATCACTTGTGCATCCTGTAAGTGAGTCAAATTCGTCCCTGCACTACTTTGGTTTGACTTTGATGCGACTTGAGGTCCATATACCGCAATATTACACAGGCATTGGTCACACATGTGCAAATGGGGCCTAATTCAAAGGTGTTATCAATGAATCTCATTAGGTTCCTTTCACACTTGGCCAACTTTTCATACAACTTGAGGTCTATAAGGCCCCTTTTACACTTGTGCGACCTGAAAGTCCCATGATTTTGCAGCTTTTTTGGTGGAAAATTTGATGTGATTTGAAGCAATGCCAGTGTAATCTTGAGGTCTGTGGATGCAGGAGTCGCAGGACAAGTCGCAAAAGTGTAAAAGGGGCCTTAGGGCTGGTTCACACTGCTGTGCTGTCCAACATCGGATGTGATTTGCCCCGCATTGCAAATCACATGTAATGTCTGTGTGATGCAAACTCAGCCATTCAGATTTTATGGTTGAATTTGCATCGCATTCTGACCAAACTCGCACAGGACCCTTTTTTTGGTCTGCAGCAGAATCGGATCGCATGGCTGTTGTCTGAATTGAACTGGGATATGCGAACTGATTTGGGGGTGTCATTAGCTTTCTACTGACACTCCCAGCAGTTTGCATATGGCAGTGTGAACTGCCCACGAGTTGTATGCGCTGCGGGGCACTGGATTCGGAGGGTTCCCACATCGCTCCAGTGTGAACTGGCCCTGAGCCTAGGTTCACACCTATGCATTTTGTATAGTGCATTTTGCAGTTTGCAGAAACACTCTTCAGTCTATTTAACATTGTTTCCTATAGTACTAGTTCACATCTATGCGTTTTTGGAAATGGTCGGGGACTTTTTTCACGCGATTTGCGGGTAATAGATTTCAGTAGAACTGCACCAGAAACATAACTGTTGCGTTTGTGATACGATTTTTGATGTGTTATGTGGTTCTTATTTTAACACTGTATATAGCTGGTTGTTACTGGGGGGCCAGGAAGCCAGCCGCCACGTCCTTAACAACCAGTGAGTCATCAGCTGTCAGCAGCTTGACCACTGAAAGTAAAAAAAATGCCAGCCCAAAAAAATTGCAAAAAAAAAAAAAAACTGCATGGGGTCTCCCCCAAGTCTATACCAGGCCCTTCGGGTCTAGTATGGACCCGGAGGGGACCCCCCCACGCCAAAAGTTAAAAAAAATGTCGTGGGGTTCCCCCCAGGTCCATACCAGGCCCTTCAGGTCTATTATGGACCCGGAGGGGAACCCCCCACATCAAAAGTTTAAAAAAATGGTGTGGGGGTCCCGCCAAAATCCATTCCAGACCCTTATCCGAACACACAAAACACCTTGTCCCCATGTTGATAGGGACAAGGGCCTCATCCCCACAACCTTTGTCCGGTGGTTGTGTGAGTCTGCGGATGGGGGGCTTATTGGAATCTGGAAGCCCCCTTTAACAAGGGGAGTCCAGATCCTGGCCCCCCATGTGAATGGGTATCGAGTACATTGTACCCATCTTCTGTCGCTGTCTCTCCCACCACCGCCTCTCTTCTCTGCTGTGTTCTTCCTCCGTTGCGTAGTCACACGCTGTCTGGCGTCTCTTACACAGCCATGGGACATGACCATCAGTTGATGTCACACGGAAAGCCCGCCAGGTTGCTTGCTCGGATAAGGGTCTGGTATAGATTTTGGGGGGGACCCCCACTCCATTTTTTTTTCAAATTTTGGCGCAGGGTTCCCCTTAATATCCATACCAGACCTGAAGGGCCTGGTATGGATTTTGGGGGGACCCCCATGCAATTTTTTTATTTTGGTGCGGGGTTCCCCTTAATATTAACTCACGCCATTTTTTTCAATGATTTTTATATATTTTGCTGGGATTGAGCAGTTTTAAAAGACTTTTTTTTCCTTTAGAAATTTCATTTTGCTGCGGTACTGTTCTAAACATGGGAAAGATGTGCTACTTTACAGGCATACTAAGGACACCCCCAGGCAGGATATTTAAAGGAATATTTAATTTTTATTGTTTCACTTTAAGCATTATTAAAATCACTGCTCCTAAAAAAAGGGCCGTTTTTAAAACTTTTTTTTGCATTGATACATGTCCCCTGGGGCAGGACCCGGCTCCCTATACACTTTTTAAGGCAATAACTTGCATATAAGCCTTTAAAATTAGCACTTTTGATTTTTCATATTCGTGTCCCATAAACTTTAATGGTGTTCGCACAAATTTTTTGGCTGTTCACAAGTTTTGGTGCAAACCGAACTAGGGGTGTTTGGCTCATCCTTACCCAATAGCCAATAGCACATGAGCATGGTTGGTACCATAATATTAATGCCTCAAATGCAAAACATTATTGTATAAAATGAAAAGAATCAAACATTAGTAATAGTATTTTCTATGTATGATCGTGCTCAGCTCCAAAAATCCAGCTATTCAAAAATCAAGGAAAAAAACGGCGTAGGTTGCATACCAGGCCCTTCGGATCTAATATGGACTTTAAGGGGAACCCCACACCAAAATTTAAAAAAAAATTGACATGGGGTCCCCCCCAAAATTCATACCAGGCCCTTCAGGGAACCCTGCGCCAAAAAAAAAATGGCATAGGGGTCCCCTCCAAAATCCATACCAAACCATTATCCAAACACGCAACCTGGCAGGTCAGGAAAGGGGGGGATGAGCAAGCGCCCCCCTCCTGAACCATACCAGGCCACATGCCCGTAACATGTTGAGCGTGCTTTGGGGTCCCCCCAAAGCACCTTGTCCCCATGTTGATGGAGACAAGGGCCTCATCCCCACAACTCTTGCCTGGTGGTTGTGGGGGTCTGCGGGTGGAGGGCTTATCAGAATCTGGAAGCCCCTTTGACAAGGGGGCCCCCAGATCCCGCCCCCCGATGTGGCTGGGTATCGGGTACATTGTACCCCTACACCAAAAAAAGCAGTGAAATGTGACAAAAAACAATAGCCAGTTTTTGACAATTCCTTTATTAAAAATGTTGTCTTCTTTCCCCCGCTTCTTCCTCCGGTCTTCCTTCGGTTTTCTCCTTCTTCCTTCAGCTTCTTCTTCACCCGCTTCTTCCTCCATCTTCCTCTGCTTCTTCCTCCGGTCCTCTCCATCTTCCTCCGGCTTCTTCTTCCCCCGCTTCATCCTCCAGTCTTTCTCCTCCGCCGCTCCCGCCACTGACCTGCTGAACATAAAAACAATGAACCTCCTCCGACGCTGTGGCCAGCTGATCTGTCCGCTTGCATAGCGCACATTTCATATATAACTATGGGGCGTGGTGGCCGGATGACGTCAGCAGGGGACCCAATCCCCATATGACATCACTGACCCATAATGCCCCGGGTAGTGAAGTCACAAGGGGCGGGGGTCTCGGAGTGATGTCATCCACCCCATCGCAGCATCGGAGGAGGTTCATTTTTTGAATGTTCAGCGGGAGCGGCGGCAGGAGCGGCGGAGGAGAAAGACCGGAGGACAAAGCGGGGGAAGAAGAAGACGAAGGAAGATGGAGAAGACCGGAGGAAGAAGCGGAGGAAGAAGCAGGGGAAGAAAAAGCTGGAGGAAGAAGGAGGAAACCAAAGGAAGACCGAAGGGAGATGTAGGAAGAACATTTTTAATAAAGGAATTGTCAAAAACCGACTATTGTCTTTTGTCACATTTCCCTGCTTTTTAGGTGAATGGGTAGGGGTACAATGTACCCAATACCCATTTACATGGGTATTGGGTACAAGGGGGCTTCCAGATTCCAATAAGCCCCCCGCCTGCAGACCCCCACAACCACCGAGCAAGGGTTGTGGGGATGAGGCCCTTGTCCCCATCAACAGAGACCCCAAAGCACCCTCCCTATGTTGAGGGCATGTGGCCTGGTATGGTTCAGGAGGGGGGCTCTCGCTCGTCCCCCCCCTTTCCTGACCTCCCAGATTGCGTGCTCGGATAAGGGTCTGGTATGAATTTTTTTGGGGGGGGCACTACGCCATATTTTTAAAAAAATTTTGGTGTGGAGTTCCCCTTAAAAACTATACCAGACCTGGTATGGACTGGTGGCGGGAACCTATGCCATTTTTTTCTTTGATTTTTCCTCTATATTGCCAGGAACCGGCAATTCAGCTGCGAGCAATTTGTTACATTTTTTTCCTTTAGAAATGTAATTTTGCTGCGGTACCGTAATAAACACAGGAAAGATGCGCTACTTTACAGGCATACTAAGGACACTCCCCAGGCACGATATTTAAAGGAATTTTTAATTTTTATTGTTTCACTTTAAGCATCATTAAAATCACTGCTCCTGAAAAAACTGACATTTTAATAACATTTTTTCCAATTGATACATGTCTCCTAGGGTAGGACCCGGGTCCCCTTACACTTTTTATGGCAAAGAACTTGCATATAAGCCTTCAATGAGAACTCTGGATTTTGCAGGTTCGAGCCCCATTGACTTCCACTATTCCCGCATATGTGATCTGACAGGCTTGTTCACCAGCAATAGCGCTCCTTTCCATTTGCATTAGAGCCTAGTTTCTGATAGTTGAAGTCTTAATTGGGCGCTATTTTACTGCAGGATCATTTATTGGTGCTATAGTAAATGACCCCCATAATGTGTATTGTAATAGTGGAAAAGTGTGTCTAGCACTAAGACATCATGAAAATGATGATATGCAAAGAGTAGCAGCCCAAAATAAACTGATTTAAGGTGCCTTTAAATTAGATCAATAAGGCTAGTGCTACAATTGTGATTTTAATCTCTTATTACTAAGATATTTAACTATTTGCTGGCAGTCACCTGGATAAACTAGAGCTACACAGGGGATTTAAAGAGGAACTGCAGTCTGCCCACATAATTTGTGATAAAAACATCTTTGCCATTCTGAAGCTTCCCTCCAACCACTTTGCATATTATTTTATATATACTGTGATTCTTTACTTGCCAAATATGCTGCATAAATCTCCATCCACTAAGTCTGGCTGCAGACATTTTAACTGTGGGCAGCTGAAGCTGCTGCTGCCTGTTCACTTCCTGGATTTACACAGACACACAGAAGCACATCTCCAGCCCTACAGCTCTGATTGGCCCTCTTATGACTCACCCCCCTCCCTTCCTGACAAACTTTCACAAGAGTGAGAGAGAGAGCTGTGCATGATGTCATAAGCCTAGGCTAATGACCAGACAAGAAACAGGAAGTGGGCTGTATAAGGTATTTACTGGCATAAAAAAAATGTTTTACTACCCAAAGTTAAAACAACAAGTTCAGAAGATTTAATAAAAGTTGAAAAAATGACTGAAGGTCCCCTTTAAGTAACTCAATCCTGCTTCTGAAGTTGCCAGTGAGTTAACTACTAGATGTAGAAAATGATCGCTACGCAAATGGTTCCCTATGGAGAAGGCTAAACAATCAACATGCAGTAGCATCTTATAGCGATTAATCGCCCATGAAAGGAACGTTGTGCGATCCTACAAGATTGATCTCTACAATGTGCCACTTGTGTAGCCTGCTCCGTAGGGAGCCATGTGTTCGATCTGTCTAACAAATAGTTAATCTCCTAGTAGCAAGAGACCATTTTATAAGTTGGAATATAAGAGAAATTTTTCCAATAGGGACAAATGTTCTGTTGACAACTGTCTATGATAAGCATACCCCTCACTTTGGGGAGATTTCCTCTCAATTCCTGTTGCATTTCCTGGAAGTAAAGGGAAATCTCCCCAGCAGGGCACAGAGCAACAAATAATTTGAAAGGGGTTTTAGGTCTGCTCTACTCTCCTACCTTATCCAAAAAAAAGTTTTGGGTGAGTTTTAGATTGCTGTGAGTTTCTACATTTTGTGCATCATCCTTATCCCTGGCACTACCTTAGAAAGATCTATAGTCTGCACACTGGTCTAATTATAAGCTGTATGGAGAATATTTGAACTGGTTTAAGTAAACTTCCAGCATGCTATAAAAATGGATAAAATCATGCTGTGTAGCAATTTTTTCTCTTTATAGATATAACAGTAAAGTTAGGCTAGGTGCACACTGCTTGGCTCAAATTTGGGGCACTTAAGCCCCATTATAAAGTTCCATTCAGCAAAATGAGAAAAAAAAGGCATTCAGGAGCTGGCAGGATCGTCTCCCGAACACCTAACATCATCTTACCACGGATCGCTTTTCACATCTAGCATAGGCGTGCGCAGGGGGTGTGCCTGGGCACCCCTAATAATTACGTGCGGTGCTGATTCCTCCTACTGCCCGGGCTTCCCCCATGTTGGCCCCACAGTGCTGCTGGTTCTCTCCTCTCCTCAGCTGCGGGAGACGTTTCAGGATAAACAGTGGGGGAAGGGGCTAGTAAATATATAATTTACCAGCACCTTACTTTTCTAAATAAACACAGTGAACTCACCCACTGTGTTCATTCATAACTGGGGTTTAGTATGCTTCAGTTTGTGAATAAACATAAACAGAAAGCTAACCAGTACAGAGCACTTCGCATTTATTTACTGTTCCGTGCAGCTGAGGCTGCAGAGAAAGGCATGCGTGTTTGAGCTTTTGGGGGGCACAGCATTCACAACTGAGTGTTTCAAAGTTGCGCGTTTTTACCGCGATTTTGTTCAGGCCACAAATGTAAATGGCAGAAAAACGCCTGTAATCTGCCCCAAAGAAGCTCATTATCTTTTTTGAGCTTAGGGAGTTTTTCAGGCGTTTTGCTTCAGGTGACAAAACGCTCAGATGTTAACAGGTGCCATTGAAATTAATGGGATTTTACTTGTTGGGTGTTTTTCAGGCGTTTTTAGGGCGTTTCAGGTGTGAATGCAGCCTTATGCAATAGGCTGCGCACACCTATGACTGGTTAGCCTTAGTGAAATATCACAAGGTGACATTTCTTTCATTTTATTCTCAGCAGAGCATTGTGATGTGTTGTACTGCATTGCAACACTGCAGTGAAAAAACGCAGTGTGCGTAGGGTTACCACCTCATCCCTTTAAACCCGAACACATATGAATTACACAGGTTCTGAGGCTAATTTAATGCAGATAGGGCACAAAGTGAGTTTAATTACCACCTTAATCATCCACAGAACCTGTGTAATTCATATGAGTTCGGGTTTAAAGGGGTGAGGTGGCAACTCTAATGCCCTGTACACACGGTCGGACATTGATCGGACATTCCGACAACAAAATCCATGGATTTTTTCTGACGGATGTTGGCTCAAACTTGTCTTGCATACACACGGTCACACAAAGTTTTTGGAAAATCCGATCGTTCTGAACGCGGTGACGTAAAACACGTACGTCGGGACTATAAACGGGGCAGTAGCCAATAGCTTTCGTCTCTTAATTTATTCTGAGCATGCGTGGCACTTTGTGTGTCAGATTTGTCTACACACGATCGGAATTTCCGACAACGGATTTTGTTGTCGGAAAATTTTATAGCCTGCTCTCAAACTTTGTGTGTCGGAAATTACGATGGAAAATGTGTGATGGAGCCTACACCCGGTCGGAATGTCCAACAACAAGGTCCTATCACACATTTTCCATCGGAAAATCCTATCGTGTGTACATCGCATTAGTTCACGTCCTACTTATTTTTAGGACATATCAGTGCATAGCAATGGTGTGATCTGGACACAAAGTTGTGAATTAGGAGTGCGTTGGGCAAGGCTGCCCAGCCCAGCCTAATCGTATATTGTATGCACGGCCCTTATTTTTTACCACCACCTGCCTATCACAGACCAACTGGGGACAGTAGTTATTGTTAAAGAATAAAATGACAAATTCACCTTTCATTTTTTGCACCAGGGTGCTTGCGTAGCATTATGGCTGTACAGTATGACATTTATGAGAAGATGCTGGGCCTGCATTCATTTGTATACATTACACTTGATCTGTGTAGGTACAAGTGTAAAAACTAGTATTAAAAATCTTACTGTATTTTTGTATTTTTCTCCCCCCTCTCATGTCTCACTGATGTCAATGCTTTCAGACAAATGAGAATCCCAAAGTTATCAGTTTCTTTACTGTCTGTTGTTTCATGGCTATTGATGAGAGGGCTGTGTCTCTTAGAAGAGATTGAGTTACTAGAGTAGGGCTGCTGGTAGCATGTGAGAAGTAAGAATAAAATTACCTCTGGACCTGAGCTGTGGCTTCTTCCTATATAATTCATTTATAGCTGTGCTGACAGCCAGAACAACAGCAGGAGCAGTGAGTTCTGTCGTGGAGACTACAATATGTCCTCTAGGTTGTCTCAACTAAGGGAGAGGTAGGTGGCATATTACATAAGATGCTTAAAGTATAACTCCAGCTTTCGAAACATGTTGATTATTTAAGGAATGCCAATGTATAATGATAAATATGTGAACTTTACATGTTGGGAGAAATTGTTGTCAAGTGTGTGTTTGGTTTATGGAAAACGCTTTATCTCATATAGCTGCGTTCCTAACATACCAATAAAATAAGTCTGGAATTTTTCCAAAGGATATCATTTATTTTACACCAAGAGATGTGCATGATTGGCTTTTGGATAAGTTTGATGTTACTTTGTTGGACTGGCTTTACACCTGCTATATACATCTTCTACGGTATATTCCTAAAGCCATGGTATTACCTGATTCCACACTCATGGATTACCTGATTCCACTAAACCACCTACAGCATCATGGCAGTTACATTTTTCTGTAAGCCATTGTTTAGGCTTAGCAAAAAAGTGTTTTTGTTAGATTAGATATTAGAATATGACTTATATAGTGACACTGGTTGGGGACCTTTGATAGCTTGTACATGCATATAAAAATAAGATACAATTGAAAAGAAATTTTGTATTACCATTGGGAACCTTTTTTGTGGTCTCCTTATTAAAAGATTGCTTTTTCTGATGTTATAGTTTAAATCCCATCTGAACTTTCAGTTTAATTTATCTAAATATAATTTAGATGCATCAAAACAAAAAGTGCAAAGTCTTACCATTTTTTTTTTTTTTTTTGTAGAAAGCAGCCACAGCCTCTCCCCTGACTTAGCCCTGGTTCACATTGCAGCAATTTGGCATGTCAATTATTGCCAGCAATGGCACCGTCCGAATCCCAATTCCCAAAAGTAGTTTCTGTACTACTTTTGATGACTTTTTGGTGCGATTTCAATAGGCATCTGTGCAGAAACCCACACAGAGGTCTCTGAAATCGCCCCCTAAGTCGGGACTGAGATGCCGGAATGAAATTGTGTGAGTTCAGCTGAACTTGCACGATTTCATTCCCGCTGTCATAGTGAACCTGGGCAGAATGCTGTAGAGAAGAACCCTTGCTGTCTGTGTGACATACAGTATGCTGGGTAAGAGCTGGAGCTCTCCCATGTGTTTTTCTGATTGCACAGCTATAAATCTTACTGGTGTTGTGCTTAACCCCTTCACGACGAAGGATAAAGCAAATCCTAATGCCTGAGCACAGTTTTGTATCTTTGACATGTGTTAGTAAAACTGTACATCTCATTGCAACTTCTCATTGTATCCAGGTGAATTATACCTTGTTGTTATCTAAGGATAACTGGCACAAAATAGTAAAACATTATATATATATAATATCTTTTTTTTTTGCTGTATATTTCTTGCTATTACTATAACCTACCACCAAAGAACAACCCAAAATAAATTCCACTACTCCTGACCATCACAGCAATATCACATATGTGTATGTTATTTGCTGTTTATACTCATAGTGGGGTTAGGGTTTAAACCCGAACACATATGAATTACACAAGTTCTGAGGCTAATTGAATGCAGATAAGGCACCAAGTGAGTTTAATTACCACCTTAATCGGCCACAGAACCTGTGTAATTAATATGTGTTTGGTTTTAAAGGGATGAGGTGGCAACCCTAAGTGGGGTCTAGAAACAATAGTGTGCATTTTTTTTCCCTATCTAAAACACACTGACACTGATACTAATTTACTTTGACCCTGACCTTCCCAAGCCTGGTCTCTTTGCTGAAAGCATGCTGTTAGCGTCTGAACGTGAGGCCGCATATATGTATACAGGTGGCAGAAAGGGGTTAACCTTTGCAGAGAGATCAGTGTTTCCACACAGAGAGCAAAGTTTTTTTTTCTCTAGTATGTTTGCAGGGATCAGGCTTTTCTACTTCGGCTGTTCCTGCTTTCTAAAGAAAAGAACGACAAGACTTTGCACAAATGCACCTGGAATGTATTTAGTTATTACATTTTGAATTTGGCTTTAAGGCTTCTCCTTTAGTGTAGCCCACCTAGTAAAGAAGTTATCTTTTCCTTTTCTCTGAAAGTCTTCACTGTGTCCTGCAAAGTCTTTGAACAAAGAAAGTCCCAGCTTGTGCATGTTGAAGCCACCATCAGTAGGTATTTTACTATGTAGGTTATACTGTAGGAAAAAGATTTAAGCCGCGTACGCACAATCGGATTTTTCTACGGGAATTGTGTGATGACAGACTGTTGGCGGAAAATCCGACCATTTGTACGCTCCATTGGACAAATGTTGTCGGATTTTCCACGAACAAATGTTGCACGGCAGGCTTTAAAATTTTCTGCGGACAAATGTCTGTTGTCGGATTTTCCGAGCGTGTTTACACAAGTCCATCGGACAAAAGTCCAAAGTCCAAACACACATGCTCGGAAGCAAGGACAAGCCAGATTCATTTTTAAAGGCTTTTTTTTTCTAGTGAAATCAAGAATAATATTATTATGCTTGTTATTTTTTTTTTGTTGGTACAAGTTACCACAACACCATTATCCCGTATTTTTTAAGTTCAAAGATACAACTATGTTGGTGTCCCTTGTTAATTTTACATCACATTTTTTAAAATGTAACTGCCTACTCTCAAACTGTCATTTGAAGTAAAACACATAGCCAAGTATTATTCTCCACAATTTTTCTATTGTGCATTAACAAAAGAAAACAAATAAAATTTGACATGCTATCTGTCAATAGAACTTAACCAAAAAGTGCATTCTATGCATCCAAAAATATAGAAAATATACCAAATCAAATCATTATTCAAACAAAAAATAATGATAAACAACAATGGCAAAGCAGGGGTCCGTCATCCAGAGATAATCTGGATTATTTTCCTGGAGCTTCCGCAGCAAAGGAATATGACATAATTGGTCATGTTTAATAAAGCAACCAATTTTTGGTCCAAGAAATCCTCCTGTTCCTGGACAGGACTTGGGTTAAAGCAATAACTCCAAGGCCAATAATAAATAACACGTTATCTCCTCCAATTCTGCAACATGGCTGGTTGACGAACGGCCGTTCAGAAACAAACTGAAAAGCATAAAATGAAAAGTGCCAAATGAAAAGCGCGAATCAACACTCACCAAACTTCTACACGAAATTAGCAGAAGGAGCACAAAGGGTGGCGCCTGACAATTGAAGAGGTTCATGGCCACTACTGCATGCTGGTAAAGGCCATACATATTTGGGGAAGGCCTGGTGATCGCTTGGAGGAGGTGCTGCCGGATTAAACTCTGCTATTAGGCACCATATCCTGTGTGGGGACCTAATATGTGCTGAATATGGATCTAGGCCTGAAGTGGTCCTGAGGCTGTCTTTCATGTAGAAGGAGGAAGCTGTGCCAAGGAGGAGACCCAGTGGAGGACCTATGTTATCGCAAGGGACTGGCGACTTATTTGGAGGAGGATGCACTGAGCCTAGTAGGAAACAGAGAGAAATCTGTGAACTAGCTAAGATACTGAATACAATGTTGCCTGGTTGTCTTAAAGTGGTTGTAACCCCCCCCCCCCAAAAAAAAACAAACAAACAAACAAAAAAAAACCTGCAAGACAAAGGCATAATGAGCTAGTATGGTATCTGGGAACCCTCATCACCTCCTTGACTGCTCTACAATAATTCTTTTAGAAGGCAAAAGTGACTGGTACCCCAAGTTCTTTCCAGTCCCTCATCTTAGCCATAGACACAGCCCGGGGTGAAATGCTGGCCCACCCCTACCTCTGGAGGTGCCAATGAGCCTCTGGGGTGTCAGAGGGGGGTGCTACAGTCTGTATTTCCCAGGGTTGAGCCCAGGGCCATTTTTAATACTGGGCCATTCATTGTTGTGGGGCCCAAAGCAGCTGCCCCTTGACCCCGTACTGCCCGGAAATTGTTTTTCCGGCGAGGGTGAACTGATCGTTCGGGCTGGGGTCAGTAGGTGGCCCCATGTCTTGCTCTTCCCCTGCTCCTAGGGTCTCCAGCCATGACAGCCCGGATGATGCCAGTTGCAGCTCCCTGATCTCCTCTCTAGGATGGCCTTTAGTCAGGCAGGCCAGTCTGTTTGGATACATCAAGAACCTGCATGAGTTGGTGATTGTCTAGAGGCTGGTCCACCAGAGCCTCAAGGAAGTACTGCATGATGTCATCTGTCTGACACTGACAGCACCCTGTGACCACACCCAAGGGGGCTCTGAAAATCACCGCTGCCTGCCACCTATGATGTCACACACCCATCCCTGACCATATGTATGCCATTCCACTGGCAGATGAGCTACCTACTACTGACCCCCTATGTTCATAATTGCCCTCATCATCATTCCTCTGTACCTGGAATTCTACCACCCCACCCCCTGTCATCATCATTATCTCCCCTGTAGCCCACTGCCAGCATCTTACCACCCCATCCACTATCATCATCATCCCCCTGTACCCACTGCCAACTTCCTACCACCCCACCCCCTGTGATCATCATCCCTCCTGTACCCCACTGCCGGCATCCTACCACCCCACCCCCATCATCATCCCCCCCTGTAGCCCACTACCAGCATCCTATCAACCCACCCCCTATCAACCCCCCCCCCCCCCATACACCACTATTGTAAGAAAACACTGAACTAAAGTAATATTTGGTGTAGATTAACAAAGCAGTCAAATGCTATACTAAAAAACAAAAACATTGATGCTTATTCCAAGTTTGCTGAAGGCCACCTGAATTTTTCTCTACATCTTTAGTTACATTACTTACCTGTGATGAAGTATGTCCCACAATGTGCAGTCTGCTGGATTCTGAAGAAATGTTCACCGCTGGGCTGCCCTGTCCTCCTCCTGCTGCGGAACTTCCAGTGCTGTGGGGGTAACTGCCTAAGGTTCCTGGGCTCAATTTCACTAAAGGTGATCTGACGGGAACACGCCCCCCCTCTTGACCTTCATTCAAAAAAGTTACTTCACTGATTACACTGCCTGTAATACTTTCTGTAAATGGGGGAGGGAATCCTGTGACTGTTCAGACTCTCTCACATTCACGGTGTTACAGGCAGTGTAGTCAGTGAAAAAACTTTTCACAGTGAAGGAAAGGTCAAGGGAGATCATGTCCCCATTTGACCATCTTTAGTGCAGCTGAGCCTGGAGACCTAAGCAGCAGAAAGAGGACAGGGCATCCCTGCAATTTCTACAGAATCCAGCAGCTGCACATCGTAAGAAATACCTAATTTCAGGTAGTTAAAGGAGAAATATAGCCTAAGCTTTTTCTCCTATAGATTACAGGAGTGCAGTTCGTTCTGCACTCCTGTGACCCGTTTTCAGCAGACAGGGAGCTGAAGCTCTCTGTTGACAGATGTCACAGAGCCGGTCCACGCTCTGAAAAGATCCTGACTGTATGGTGGAGATCGGCCCAGAAGCCTGGACCGGCACCGGCACCTGGCTCAGCCTCTCAGCTGAGAGCCTGAATCAGCCTCTTCCACCGCCCTCCACAGTCGACAGAGCAGAGAGCTGGAAAATGACAATCTTGGCAATGTGCTCAGAGCAGAGGCGGGGAACTGAGCGATCAGCGGTGCTTGATCACTCAGTTCTCCATACAGAGCTGGCAGAGCACAGATGGAGCATCTTATCGACCTAGGTGAGTATAATATTTGTTCTTTTTAGAAAGCCATACTTCTCTTTTAGAGCCCTTTCACACTGGGGCGGTGGGGGCAATAACAGTAAAGCACCGCTAGTTTTAGCTTTGGTGCTGCTATTCGGATGGGAGCGGGGCGCTTTTGACCCTCTAGAATGGGTGAAAAAGGGTTCAAAGCACCCGTGTAGTGTGCTTCGGTAGCACTGCCCATGCATTCCAATGGGCAGGGGCGGTGGAGGAGCGGAGTATACACCACTCGCAAACCGCCCCAAAGATGCTGTTTGCAGGACTTTTTCTAACGTCCTGCAAAGTGCACCGCCCCAGTGTGAAAGCACTCGGACTTTTACACTGAGACTGCAGATGAGGCATTTTTCAGGCGCTTTACAAGTGCTATTTTTAGCACTAAAGTGCCTGAAAAATGCCCCAGTGTGAAAGGGGTCTTAATGTAACTAAAACTGTAGAGAAAAAAAATGCTAAACTTCAGCTTTAAATAATTTGTTCAAATAAGATTTGGTAACATACAATTCTGTTTTGTTGGATAAATATCTGTATTACTAAAATGTAGATAAGGATGTGGTCATATTTCAAGAGTTGCTTATGCAGAAATCTAGAAAACTCTTTGGGATTTTTACAAACTTTTTTAAACAACCATAGATCATATATATTATTTAAAAAAAATGTATGTTGCTCTAAAAAAATCACATGTGGAAAAGCTGGAGTTATGCTTTGAGGTGTTTTGAGGTGTTAAACTGTGATGCTCAGAGGTCAGTTTCATACACACTCTCTTTTAGTCCAGGGAGTGACTCTGGCATAGACGCTGGCAGTACCCTTCCGCCTGAATCACCTCTTAGCTGCGTGATTGGTGATGAACGCATAGACTACATCAAGGAATTCGCCTTTAAGTCCCTCAAACTCAAAGCTGAGAAGTGGAACCGGTTTATTTCTTCAGAGGATAACCAGAGGCTTCTACTGACTTTCCTTGAGGTTGCAGAACAAAGGAAGCTTCTCTTATTTACAGGACCTGGGGGAACTCTACATGCTGCAGATGAGCTGGTGAGCGTGACATGCAGTATGCTACAGTTACTTTAGTATAACGTCATCAAACTACACCACAAGCCTAAGACGGACTGGTTGTTATGGTTCATGCTGTATATCAGGAAACAAATGGATGGTCCCTCCAGTGAACAATGACACACTAGTAATCAAGTAGCCAGCTTCCCAAATAGATCAAGGCATTTCTAGCACAGGAGGCAATGAATGAGATAGAGCAGGGGTCTCCAAAACTGTCAGTATGAGGGACACATTGTATATTTTACAAATATTCACGGGCCAAAAAAAATCTGTTATAGAATAATAAATGAATGAATTTACTTAAAGATCCCTATCAAAGCCCCTCTTACATCACGGTCCCCATCAGAGTCCCCCTACATCAGGGTCCCCATCAGAGTACTCCTTACATCTGGGTCCCCATCAGAGCCCCCTCACATCAGGGCCCCCATCTGGGCCCACCTTACATCAGGGTACCCATCAGAGGGCCCTTTACAACAAGTTTCCCATGAGAACCCCCCTTACAGCAGGGTTCCTGTCAGAGCCCCCCTTACATCAGGGTCCCTTTCAGAGCCCCCCTTACATCAGATTACCTATCAGTGGTCCACCCTTACCTTACCTAAAGCTTTGGACCCACATTGGAGATCCACGGTGTGCTGGTGACATTCTTCTGCCTCTCCTTACACCAGAGTCTCCATCAGTGTCCCCCTTACATCAGAATCCATCTTGGGAGTCCCCCCCTTACATCAGGGTCCCTATCAGAGCCCTTCTTACATCAGTGTCCCCATAGGAATTGCACTTACATCAGGGTCCCCATCAGAGTGCCCCTTACATCAGGGTCCCCATCAGAGTGCCCCTTACATCAGGGTCCCCATCAGAGTGCCCCTTACATCAGGGTCCCCATCAGAGTGCCCCTTACATCAGGGTCCCCATCAGAGTGCCCCTTACTTTAGAGTCCCCATCAGAGCCCCCCTTACACAATTCATCTTAGGAGTCCCTTCTTACATCAGGGTCCCTGTCAGAGCCCCCTTTACATCAGAGTCCCCATCAGAGTCCCCCTTACATCAGATTACCTATCAGTGGTCCACGCTTACCTTACCTACAGCCTGGCTGTACTCAGTGTTGCAGCAGGGTGCAAGCCGGGAAGTGGAGCACATATGAAAGGAAGGAGGTCTGTCTTCATGCAGAGTCAAGAACTTCATTAGTTGCAAGGATGCCAGCAGTCCTAGCAATCAAGTGACTTAGAGAGAGCACGGCAGAGGGAACCTGACCGTAGCTGAGGGCTGGATGCAATCCACAGGCCAGAGTTTGGAGACCCATGATATAAAGGATTTACTACAAACCCTTCTGATTTAGAGACCTTTCAATGCATGTCTTCCTTCTGCTTTGTTTGTAAAGATTCTGCTCAGTGTTCAGGACAATGACTACACCTGGTACCCTTTACCTGTGGCAGATGCTTTTCAGTCAAGCTCAGTTTGTCTGATGCACTCCCCCAGGACTTACACAGGAGTATTGTGCCTGGTCAATGAGCCAGATCCAACAGGCTGGGTGAAAGTGGTGGTCTGAGGATAGCTCAGGGTCACAAACTAGATCATTGGTGCCAAACCTTTTGAGGGAGGGCCACATAAGCGACTAGGTAACCAGTCACGGGCCACAATGAGTGGAGCAGGCGGATGGCAGACACAAATCCGTTTACATCTGCCGCTCCTTAGAGGTGAATGGAGGGTCCAATTGGGTCCGCTTGAAAAACAGACAGGTGGACCCAATTGGACTGATTGCATGAAAGGGGCTTAAGGCTGCTTTCACACTGATGCGCTGCAGTTTACCCGCACCGCGGGTACAGCGCAGTGTACCTGTGGCTTTCCTGCAGGTTAGCTGCACTTTGGCATAGAATTCTATTATATCTTGCGGGTGTGGTGCACTTTCTGAAAGCACACCAAACCCGCAGGTAATAACAGAAGTCTATGACAGTGCAGGTAACCCACAGATGCACTGTCCTGCGGATCAGTTTGAAAGCAGCCCAGCTTAGCTAGTGTACCAGTGTACAGTGCCTTGAAAAAGTATTCATACCCCTTGAAATTTTGTTACAACCAAAAACGTAAATGTATTTTATTGGGATTTTATGCGATAAACCAACACAAAGTGGCACATAATTGTGAAGTGGAAGGAAAATTATAAATGGTTTTTCTAAATTAAAAAAAAAATAAATATCTGAAATGTGTGGCGTGCATTTGTATGCAGCCCCCTTGAGCCAATATTTTGTAGAACCACCTTTCGCTGCAATTACAGCTGCAAGTCTTTTTGGGTCTCTACCAGCTTTTCACATCTAGGTATGCGTTTATCAAAATACCGCTACTCACTTCTCATGCATTCTCAGAGGAGAATAATAGCATTTTAATGCAATATATATATATATCTATATATATATATATATATATATAGATATATATATATATCGTTAATAACAATGATTGAAAATAAATATATATGTTATGTCAAACAACCCCCCCCCTTTATCTTCTAAAAATGGTACAGTCCTTACTAAGTTAATTTCATGTAAAAATTCTACTCATTTGAGGGTTGTGATAGGAGTGTTGGCAGCATGGAGGGTGTTTGAAAAAGCGAGTTTGCACATTTACATTTGTGCAGAACTGCATTCTGGTTTCAAGGGTAGTGAGCAATTGGGACCGTTTATATGGTACCCGTCCAGGATGCTGTCCGAAGGCAGATAAAATGCCATATGGAGCATTATAGTTCAGGAGGTGAATGCTTGTGGTGATACTGCCCGAAGCATAGCAACATGCAAGAGAAGAGAGGTACTGGAGGAGGACCACCTGCTGATGTCATATTTACAGCATATGAGGAGCTGAAGGGATGCCTTGGACCCGACACTATTCTGGGAGTACCCGGAGAGCACGACTCCGATGCCCATAGTAAGTAATTTTAATAAATATAAATATATATTTTTTTCCTATATTTTATAAAATAACTAATTTATCTTTATAATTCTATTTACAGAGCTACGAGATCCAACAAACTGAGATGACCACTCGACCGATATTGAGGCTCCTCCCGAGGGAGATGAGACACTTTGCTCTTTGATGATGAAGGTAGTAGGTATTAACCACTTAAGCTGCAAAAGGATTTGACTAGGCCTTTTTTTGCTATGAGAGACTGTGCTACTTTAACCTCTTCCAGACCACCTTCTGCACATTTACTGCAGCAAGGCGGCCCGGCTGCGTGAAGCAACGTATCTGTATGTAGCTCCGTGAAGAAGCCTCTGTGAGCTCGCATGCTGATTGTACAGAGGAGGAGCCAATTACCAGGGCCGGAAGACGCAATGTCCGGCAGCCACCCACGATCATTTCCCAGAGAGGCAGAAGGCCGTTCTGATAGAGGAGAACATGGAGATCTTGTGTTCCTGCTAAGCAGGAACACAGAGATCTGTGTTTCTCCAGTCAGACCATCCCCACACCGGTAGCAAGCAGCCCCTAGGGACACACTTAACCCTTTGATTGCCCCTCCTGTTAACCCCTGCTCTGCCAGTGTCATTTATACAGTAACAGTGCATTTGTTTTAGCACTCATAGAAGGTGATTTACTAAGAAGAAGGCACTGCACCAGTTCATACATTAATTGGTGCGCCGGAAAAGTCATTAACTGAATGTGCGAACCGGTGCACATTGAAGCACAAATAATAAATACCCGCAAATGTAAACTGCAACTAGCGCTAGGGTAACTGCGGTTTTCTCATTGATAATAGCGCACGCCCAATACAATTGGTTAATTTAATTTCATTGGATGTGTCTTGTTAGACAATTAGTAGGTGTTCTCAGTTAATTAACCCTTTGATGCTAATCTCATTCCTATCAATTCTAAAATGTGAAATCTGAAATGTGTTTTTTTTCTTTTTTTACCCAAATCTTTCAATACATTACAAAGAAACAAAGTATTTCTAAACCCAATAAATTAATTTTTTCCGATTTTGATCTTTAAAGGTGACCATACACTGCAATCAGTTAGATCTTAAATAAATTAGATTTAGTGCAAGAGCCTGTTTGATTTCCTATAATTTAAATTAATTGTTCAAGTGCGTCTTCCTATTACCTATTTTGCCTAAATATTGAGTTGTACAGAGATTGGCCAATCAGATTGCATAGTGCATGACCATCTTAAGTGCCAAATTTGGAATGTAGATGTGCCATGACCCACTTGTATTTTCCAAATGATATTCCTTGGACATTATACAAGGCACATAAAAAAGCCACCTTTTTTCAAGACATGCTAGAGAAATCAGAAATCTTCAGAAATCAGAAATCTTCAAACTACGGCTCTCCAGCTGTTGCGGAACTACACATCCCATGAGGCATTGTAAAACTCTGACATTCACAGACATGACTAGGCATGATGGGAATTGTAGTTCCTGAACAACTGGAGGGCCGTAGTTTGAAGACCCCTGTGCTAGACCATTATTATGCCTCCAGAATTGGGAGTGTAGCGTCTACCCAACTTCTCTCTGCTGGTGGACACAAGAACCTATATATAATACACACATGACCCACACAAACACCATCCCATGTAAAAATAAGTAAAAAATTATCTTAATTTGCAAATAAGGATCATCTCTCCCTCAGAGAACAGTGAGTGGGGCATGGCGGTGGGAAGAAATTAGCAGCAGTACAAGCAAATTCTTGGAGGGGCGTGATGTCATTCCTGTGTGCCGGCCACTGCTTCCGGGAACCAGATATGCACTACGGGTACATACCTCCGCACACACAGCAGTTGCACATCTCGCATACACAGCGGTCGCACATCTAGCTGCAGGAACCCAATTTTTATGGAAATTAATAGTAAAGCAGATGCAGATTTCCAGGACTGGACTAACAAATGTTTATAGTGAAAGGCAACTGGTGTTTTCTATTAAACAAGGTCTAAATGGGCCATTGACGTGCATCACAGTTGAACTTAGGAATGTGTCTTTGCAAAGTTAAGTTAAATGAAATCCTTTCTTATTTTTTCTTGGGGAGAGAGTGCAGAGGGATTAGAAGTCTTGTCAGTTTTTGTGGATGTCTACACCCCTGATAGAGTGAATACACCTCCCAAATTTTGTCAGTTTCTCCTTCCAATGTATTAACTTCCTGTCACATTTCTAATCAAGACTAATCAGTATAATCAAACACAGCTGGACTCAAATGAAGGTGTAGAACCATCTCAAGGATGATCAGAAGAAATGCACGGCACCCGAGTTAAATATATGAGTGTAACAGCAAAGGGTCGGAATACTTAGGAATATGTGATATTTCAGTTTTTCTTTTTTAATAAATCAGCAAAAATGTCCACAATTCTGTGTCCTTCTGTCAATATGGGGTGCTGTGTGCATTAATGAGGGAAAAAAATTAACTTAAATGATTTTAGCAAATGGCTGCAATATAACAAAGAGTGAAAAATTTAAGGGGGTCTGAATACTTTCCGTCCCCACTGTATATCTAAGTCATATGCTCAAGGGCTCCCCCTAGGCTGTAATGTAGTTCCCAGGATATGTATAACAAGGTAAAATGCTTTATATTGAATAGTAAAGTCTCTTGTCTTCTTCCTCTTCAGCTAGCTTATTAAACTGCAGTATTTGTAATCCAGGGAACAAGTGAGTAGCAAATTTATAGTAAAGGTGATATGCAGATAACTGTGTGCTCAGTTATATAAAGCACCTGTAGAACTTCTTCCTTACTGAAACATGCAACTCAAAATTAACTCTGAGGTTTGACCGCACACAGTCTTTGAATAAGTGAAACCGCTTCTGTGGGACTACAGGTCTCGCCAGCCTTCTGGGACCTATTTGCACAGTAACAAAGTATTATATCAATCTGCGCAAGTGCCCGTTTACCACACAGGGCCCAGATGCTTGTACTGCTCCGCTTCTGATATCTCAGTCCCACTATAAGCTGGCGCCGTCACACCGCACTGCTCCTTGGTTGGTGACTGCAATGCAGGAAAACTTTTGGGTTATCTTGAGCCCTCCGATCCGTCCACACGCTGATCCAGCACACTGTGTTTTGGAATTCCTTAGAGACCACCTGATTCTGCTCCGTGCCAACAGGCCACAGTCTTCTAATCGCACACCCACAGCTCCCTGCAGGCAGGTCTTCAATGGCGTCCAGCAAGAGACAGAAACGTGCCACGCCTGTCCCTTATATGTGCTTATCCAGCAGGCTGTTCAGTGGCTTGGCCTTGTGGGTAGGTAAGTGGGCATTGTGGGTAGGTAGTTTGCTGACTGAGTTTTAACATGTCACTTCCTCCTTCACTACATTTCCCACAATGCTTTGTATCATGGCTTAATGAAACTAAAGAAAAGTCTTAATAACATTAAATAGAATGGACACGAGAGGGAGCCAAACTCTTATTTAAAAAACCACATATTTACATAGTAACTTAGGTGGCAAAAACCCCTGCGCTACACATGGGTCAAACACCCCCCTGTTCGGTATGCAGCAGAACTCCTGAACAGGGGAAATGTTCTAACCTGAATGGCGAACCCCACTGAAGTCTATGGAAGCCGAACATGAAAATTCAAGAGTGAAGGCTTGGATGCAAGTATTTGGCCATAAAAGGGGTATGGTGGTCTGAGTACTGCCGTGGGGGACATGTATCAATGCCCCAAACTTTTTGACAAATAATCTTATTTTCTGGAGCAGTGATTTATTGATGCTTAAAGTGCAAATATAAAAATGAAAAATTCCTTTTAATATAGTGCCTGGTGGGGTCCCCTTAGTCTGTCTGTAAAGTGGCACATCTGTACCATGTATAGAACATGCTGCAAAATGGACATCCCCCCTCAAAAAAAAGGCAAATCCCATTTAAAATGACTCTCGATTACAATTGCACACGGTTATTGAAAAAACAATAAAAAATACACCAAAATTATAAAAAAAATAAAAACTGAGTTGGTTCCCCCCCAGAATCCATACCAGACCCTTATCTTTGCAGGAAGGTGGGTGGGGGGCAAGTGAGCACCCCCCCTTCTTGAACCATACCAGACCACATACTCTCAACTTGGGGAGGGGGGGGTAGCTGTTGTGGGGCATCCAAAAGCACCTTGTCACCATGTTGTGGAGGACAAGGGCCTCATATACGCAACTGTGGCCGGTGGTTGTGGGGATCTGCAGGCGGGGGTCTTATCAGAATCTGGAAGCCCACTTGTTGATCTCAGTGAATTAGCAAAGTGAATGTCAGAACAAGAGCAAAAATTCTCTTGTCAGACCCGCTACATGACTCAGCTTTTTTTAGCTGGTAAATGCTTTAAAAGCAGCGACTATGGAAATTTTTAAATACCATAGTATGTTGCCATCAAACGCAATTTTAAAACTAGACATATTTATTATTTACTTTGCCTCAATTATTAGTGGTGCCTTGACGTTGCATTGTGGATAAAATATTATTTTTCAATAAATAAAATTATTATAATTTATATCAACATTATTCCAGCAGAACAGTTTCTATTCTGTGTAATGGCCAAACAAAATATTAAAAATAATTTTATTTTGTTTTTAGACAACAGTCAATTTGTCTTGGCATATAATGTGGTCGCTGATCCAGACTGTGAATATATACGTGGTAAGTAGAGAATACACATATGTCAATTCATCTAAAAATATTTCATGTGTAATTATTGATGTGTTTCAATATGAGAATGTATGAAGATGTTAGGTGTATTATATCTTCTTATCTTTAAAAGTTCCTGTTCAATCTCCAGTGAAGGAGCCTCAAGCTGGACCATTTTGTACTGGTAAATATAAAGATGTTTTTGTCCAATTGCACCTTTCTTAAGCCCCGTACACATGGTCCGAATAGATATCGGCTGGTTCAGTAGAAGCCAGCCAACATTTGGTCCCTGTGTACAGAAGCCGGTTGAATGGCCAGCTTATGTTGAAGGGGCATGACTGAAAAAGGTTTATCCGATTGTTTTACTAACATCAGTGTTAGTACAGGATCTCCTTCCTAGATCTTCATTTTTTACATTAGGCCTGCTTCATTGATGGAAAAAATAACGCTAGTGTGTACTAGGCATTAAACATTTTTCATAGGAGTTGAAACAGAAAATGTCACTGGTCATCAGGAAATAGCGGACGAACTTTCACCACCATGTAAACACGAATACCAAAAAATAATTATCTTTTTTGGATGTCATGTTAAGAATGAAGTTTATTCATTTTTTTAAATTATTTTAACTTGCAGATCAGGAAGATGCAAGAGTACCAACAATAGTGGAAAGTGCTCTAATCCAGAATGCTTCTTCTTTTTCTGTTCCGCTTCGTGCTCCAAGAGGCAGAAGAAGAAGAGAAATGTTGTCAGAACGTGTGGATTCACAACAATATTGCAAATCAGTTAGGGCAGACTTTAAATGCACTGATTGACAAAGTGAACGATTTCAGCAGGCTGTTGTTGCACAAATGGCAAGAACCAATGACAGCCTTGAAAATATCCTTACACAATTGGCAAATATTGTTCCAAGTTTGTTGCTCCAACAGAAAATTTTGGATAATATGTTGGAGGAGCAAACGAAAATGTGCACTGCTCTATTTTATTTAGTGGGTGCTGTGGCTCCACTGTGTCAACAAATGCCCCCTGCTAATGACACAGATAATGGGACGGATACCACTAATATTTAATTGTGGTTGCAATAAATTTCTAATGGGGTGCATGTCCGAGATGGAAGAGATGTGCTTCCCAGAGCTACCACACATCTGATCATGTGCTCCCCAGCTACTGTTGCCTTAAGGACTTTTTTCTGTTTTACAGTGCCTTGAAAAAGTATATTCACACAAATGTATTTTTATTGGGATTTTATGCGATAGACCAACACAAAGTGGCACATAATTGTGAAGTGGAAGAAAAATGATAAATAGTTTTCAATTTTTTTTTTTTATAAATAAATATCTGAAAAGTGTTATTTGCATTTGTATTCTGCTCCCCCCCCAGAGTCAATACTTTGTAGAACCACCTTTTGCTGCAATTACAGCTGAATGTCTTTTTGGGAATGTCTCTACCAGCTTTGCGCATCTAGAGAGTGAAGTATTTGCCCATTCTTCTTTGCAAAATAGCTCAAGCTCTGTCAGATTGGATGGAGAGCATCTGGGAACAGCAATTTTCAAGTTTTTCCACAGATTCTCAATTGCATTTACGGTCTGAATGGTCCATTCAAATACATGAATATGCTTTGATCTTAACCATTCCATTGTAGCGCTGGCTGTATGTTTAGGGTCATTGTCCTACCGGAAGGTGAACCTCTGGCCAGTTTCAAGTTTGTTGCACACTCGAATGCGTTTTCTTCGAAGATTGCCCTGTAGTTGGCTCGATCCATCTTCCCATCAACTCTATTCAGCCACCATGTCCTTGATGAAGAAAAGCATCCTGACAACATGATGCTTCCACCACCATTTTTCACGGTGGGGATGTTGTGTTCAGGGTGATATGCAGTGTTAGTTTTCCCACACACATAGCATTTTGCTTTTAGACCAAAAAATACAATTTTGGTCTGATCTGACCAGAACACCTTTGTTCAAACTGCAAAAGAGGGATCTTATGGCTTTCTTTCAACGATGGCTTTCTTCTTGCCATCCTTCCATAAAGGCCACAATTGTGGAGCGCACAACTAATAGTTGTCCCGTGGACAGATTCTCCCACCTGAGCTGTGGATCCCTGTAGCTCCTTTAGAGTTACCATGGGCCTCTTGGCTGCTTCTCTGAATAATGCTCTCCTTGCCTGGCCTGTCAGTTTAGGTGGATGTCTTGGTAGGTTTGGCGATGTGCCATACTCTTTCCATATTCAGGTGATGGATTGAACAGTGCTCCATGAGATGGTCAAAGCTTGGCTACATTTTTTTAGACCCTATCTCTGCTTTAAACTTCTCTAATAATTTATCCCTGAGCTGCCCGGTGTGTTCCTTGGCCTTCATGATGCTGTATGTTCACTAAGGTTCTCTAACAAACCTCTGAGGGCTTCACAGAACAGCTATTCATACTGCGATTAAATTACACACAGGTGGAGTCTATTAGGTGACTTCTGAAGGCAATAGGTTCCACTAAATTAGTTAGGGGTATCAGAGTAAAGGGGGATAATTAAAAATACACGCTATACTTTTCAGATATTTATTTTTAAAACATTCAATACTTTACTTCCACTTCGCAATTATGTGCCACTTTGTGTTGGTCTAAAATCAAAATAAAATACTTTTAGGTGTTTTGTTTTACCCTGACAAAATGTTGAAAATTTCAAGGGATATGAATACTTTTTTAAGCCACTGAATGCAGCTTCACGCTCTGTGGATTATGTTGGGTGGGGGGAGGGAATTCAGCCGTTTGCTGAAGAAGTAGTTATTGTGATATCCGTTGCACTTTATAATAAACTTGCACTTATCTATATATGTTTTCATTGCCGGTTATAATTTTTATTATAAAGTCTCCTATGTATTTTGAACATGCCTAATTGGCACTAAATTAAAAATTTGTCAAGTATTAAACACTTTCAAAACATCTTTATTTTTATTAAACAGTTATAACAAGCAAGATGAAGCACAGTCAGGAAATGAGAAAACAATTGCTGCTTATAACTGGCCAATGAGCATCCAAACTGGCTGATGTGTATCAACTCCAAAGATGATGTCATACACGCAGGTCATACACCAGCAGAGATGCAGCTCTAACTCCCCAGCAGAGTCCATTTGTGAGGTTTGGGCACTTTCCAAGGCTGTCACCCGCTGCTCCAATACTGACAAGGAAGATTCCCGGGTGGTTTGGCATTCAGAGATGGACTGCAATTCAGGCCAGACAGTATGGAGCTCCTAATGGTGTGTGTCCTCCAGCTGGAGAATGAGCTCCTCCGATTTGGTTGAGAGGGCTTGAATAAGTGCCCGTAAGTCCTCATCCCATCGAGGTATCCCCAGGCCGTGCAGGGTATCACGCATGCCGGATTGCAGAGCCTCTGATGTCTCCAAAAATCCACCTGATGCCACAGAAGGGGTAGGAGATGCTGGCTGTACTTGTGTGAACGAGGCTTTCTGACTGCAACCTCGTGGCTCCGCCATGTTGGCGCTGGGTTCCCTGGAAGAAGTGTTGTATTTATCCTTCATTTTTAGAGTCTTGGGTTGTCCTGGCTGTTGACTTTGCCCTGCGCCTCTTTTGCTTAACACCGATACATTTTGTGGTCAAATAAACATTTATTTTACACTACAGTAAAACCTTGAAAGTAACTTGGTTTGCGAGCGTTTTGCAAGACAAGCAAAATTTTGAACAAATTTTGACTTGATATACAAGCGATGTCTTGATATACAAGTAGCGTCATGTCACAACTGAGTATAAAACAGAACAGAGGCACCTCTAAGTGTAGCAATATGGTTGTATTTAATGAAGGTACAACATTTAGCAAGTCACATGGTTGATGATTAAAACAGCTACATCTAAGTATGTAGGCATCCTGGGTAACGCTGTCCACATAGACCATCCTCCTCACCGCCATCGACTTCATCTCTTCCATGCTGCATGCCTCACTTTCAAATCGCTCTACTGCAGGGTAGTCTTCCTGTTAACGATTGCAGACTGACGGAGGTGAGAGTCGGCGGTGCGGAGAACGGACCATGTGGACAGCTTTACAAAGATGCCTGCATACTTAGATGTGCCTCTTTTAATCATTAACCATGTGAGTTGCTAAATGTTGTTCCGTCATTAAATGTAACCATATTGCTACACTTAGAAGCACCTCTCTTCTCTTTTATACCCTGTGGCTCCTGCTGGATTTTGCTTCTAATCCCCTTGTGGAGGCTTCCATTTGTGGATGGACATTTTATGGTTACACAACCTATTACTTTCCTATAATCTTTTTATATGGACTAAAAAATGAAGGACTTATGAATAAATGGTTGTGGAACGAATCATCTGAGTTTCCATTATTTCTCATGGGGGAATTTGTTTTGATATACAAGTGCTTTGGATTACAAGCATGTTTCCAGAACAAATTTATGCTTACAATCCAAGGTTTTACTGGATATGTTTTAGAATTGATCTTATGCTGTAACTGTCCCCTGCTGCATGTAGGCCAGATGACTGAGCAATTATATGAATGCTACTTTCAAATTTCTCATTTATTAGAGCATAGATTGTGGAATGGCAGTCAATGCTGATCATGTAGATGCTACTTTACAAAAGTTTATGTGCTTCTTGGTCTCATGGAGATCACAAGTAGTGCAATCTTGTAAACCAGGAGTCTCCAAACTTTCTCCAAAAAAGGGACAGTATACTTTCCTGCAGACTTTAGAGGGGCCAAATTGTGGCCATTGGGAATAGAAAAGATTATTTTGCTAGTTACAATACACAAAGTTTAATCTTATTTGACATTTGGAGACCTTGTGGCCCAATGTTGGTGTCATTAGGAGGAATTGTGCCCAATCATTTGTGTCACTTAGCCCCATTGCTGGTGTCATTGGTGGGCACTGATGAGGCTGCACTGATAGGTGGCACTGATGGGCACTGAGCACTGATAGGTGGCACTGATCGGCAGCACTGTTGGGCAATGATAGGTGGCACTGATGGGCACTGGTAGACAGCACTGACAGGTAATACTGAGGGTGAGGCACTAATTGGCAAAACTGATAGGAGGCACTGTTGGGCACTGATTAGCTGCACTGGCAGGCAACCAGGCAGGGACCGATGTCCCTGTAACAAAAGCCAGTTAATGAAACCCGGTTAACGGCTTTTTGCTTCCCACCTCACGCTGATCATGTGGAGAAAAAAAGCTGATAATCAGCTTGTTTACTTCTGTGATCACTTGTCATTGGCTGACAGCTGATCACGTGGTAAAGGGGCCACTGTTATTGTCACTTTACCCTGTTCTGTGATTAGGAAGGACTCTGCAGTCACAGAGCACACCGTCTGTGCACTCCAGGGGGATGCGCAAGCAGCGGGATCATGGGAGGATGTCTATTGAAGCCCTCCCGGCACTGGAACCTCGCATTGTAGCCGTCATTCAGCTATAGCACGGGCGGAAAGTGGTTAAACAATTTTTTCACATAAATATACTAAATACTCACCTACAGTAGGTGGATGCATAAAAAGAAAAAGGGGGCACCCGGTTCCAGATGTCCGGGTAAGGGGTTACTTGAGCAACAATGTTTTTTAATTATATGTATTTCCTTCAAAAATGCTGACTATAATATCAAAAAATATAAATCTATTTATTAATTCATGGTAATACAATACATCAAAATTAGTAAAACAACCTTTAATTAAAAATGTAGTATAAAATATATTTAATTAGGTCCAATAGAACCCAATTACTGGGTACATGATATTTAGACAGTATAAAAAGTAAACAAGTGCAGCGCAATAAATGTCCATAAAATCTGATATATTTCCACCACATGACAGACTATTAATAGCCAAAATTCATGTTGTGAAATCCTTCCACCATCTGTGTACTGCTCTTACCGGATAAGATGGACCATTTGAATGAACTAAATGGTCAAACACGCTTGTTACCCACTCAACAGTCCTTTATTATAAAAAATCTCTTTAAAAAACACCATGCATAAAGTGCAATAGCAGCAGTCTGTTAAGATACAAATCACTTCAACAGCCGGTTTAAATGAAACAATGACATCCGTGCATGGTAAGCCTCGGTTCACACCAGAGGCGGCACGACTTGCAGGTTGCCTCACCGAGGTGACCTGCACACGACTGCCCGGGCGACTTGCAAAACGACTTCTGTATAGAAGTCTATGCAAGTCGACCCAAGTCGCCCCCGAAGTCGTACAGGAACCTTTTTCTAAGTCGGAGCGACTTGCGTCGCTCCCCTTAGAACGGTTCCATTGTACTGAACGGGACGCTACTTGTCAGGCGACCTAGGTCGCCTGACAAGTCGTCCCAGTGTGAACCGAGGCTTAGTCTAAAATAAATGTGCAAATAGCAGCGGTCTGTGAGGATGCACAACACTTCAGCAGCCGGTGTATAGGCAAACAATGACATCCAAATGACATCCGCATTAAAAGTAAATCTTTTGGCCCGTAAATAGAAACAGTGCGAAAGCTGCGGATAGCAGCACAGACGAACAGCGGGTGACGTCAGCGGTATAGCTCCTCCCCCGTACGCACGTTACGTCCAAGGTACTTCGTCAGTGGTGAAGCGGTGAATACTCCCTTTGAATACATCTGCACTATGAGATCTCCTTAATTTATCTCCGCTGAGGGGCTGATGTCAGGACGGTGTGAGGAGGGCTAATCGCATTAAGAGGATCACCGCTCTCTGTATCTGTGGATCCCTGCTGTGTAAAAACCTGAAGCACCGACCATTATTATTGGATGAGGATATCTATCGCTTTGAAGTGAAGCGGAGGTGGAGACCCTTGGTGCCGGCGGGCTTATGCACCTGGCATATTAGATCTCTATAACCTGAGATCCGACGTATCTGGTAAGCGGCTATTTTTTAACATCTTTGGATGAGAAAACAGTGGTATTCTTGCAAAGTTCAGAAGATTTACAGCTGACACATATTTTTATGGGACTGTCTTTCATTTTATTTTGTTTCATGATATTGATGTTGCAGTTTTATCTCTAGTTTAATAGAGTTTGTAAACAGAATGTATTTGTTTCTTAATAGTATCAAGTACAGGCTGTGGCAAACAGTATCTTTAAATGGATTTTCTTTGCACCATCAGCTAATTGGTTGCACATGCAATTGGGACCTATCGCTGAGGTTTCTATTGCAATATCACATTAGTGAACACTCCTCACTAAGGTTTATTGTAATTATTCATGTAGATGCGCGCTTGTAATATTTTTGGAAGTGTTTTGGGCTTTTTAGTATTTGGGGCTTGCACAAGCAGCTGCACTATTTTACACATTATTGGTTAGCGCACAGTATATACACTTTTTTGACATTTTTGCAGATTTATTAAAAAAGAAAAACTGAAATATCACATGGTCCTAAGTATTCAGACCCTTTGCTCAGTATTTAGTAGAAGCACCCTTTTGATCTAATACAGCCATGAGTCTTTTTGGGAAAGATGCAACAAGTTTTTCACACCTGGATTTGGGGATCCTCTGCCATTCCTCCTTGCAGATCCTCTCCAGTTCTGTCAAGTTGGATGGTAAACATTGGTGGACAACCATTTTTAGGTCTCTCCAGAGATTTTCAATTGGGTTTAAGTCGGGGCTCTGGCTGGGCCATTCAAGAACAGTCACAGAGTTGTTGTGAAGCCACTCCTTCGTTATTTTAGCTGTGTGCTTAGGGTCATTGTCTTGTTGGAAGGTAAACCTTTGGCCCAGTCTAAGGTCCTGAGCACTCTGGAGAAGGTTTTCTTCCAGGATATCCTTGTACTTGGCCGCATTCATCTTTCCCTCGATTGCAACCAGTCGTCCTGTCCCTGCAGCTGAAAAACACCCCCACAGCATGATGCTGCCACCACCATGCTTCACTGTTGGGACTGTATTGGACAGGTGTAGAGCAGTGCCTGGTTTTCTCCACACATATCGCTTAGAATTAAGGCCAAAAAGTTCTATCTTGGTCTCATTAGACCAAAGAATGTTATTTCTCACCATCTTGGAGTCCTTCAGGTGTTTTTTCGCAAACTTCATGCGGGCTTTCATGTGTCTTGCACTGAAGAGAGGCTTCCGTCGGGCCACTCTGCCATAAAGCCCCGACTGGTGGAGGGCTGCAGTGATGGTTAACTTTCTACAACTTTCTCCCATCTCCCGACTGCATCTCTGGAGCTCAGCCACAGTGATCTTTGGGTTCTTCTTTACCTCTCTCACCAAGGCTCTTCTCCCCCGATAGCTCAGTTTGGCCGAACGGCCAGCTCTAGGAAGGGTTCTGGTTGTCCCAAACGTCTTCCATTTAAGGAATATGGAGCCAACTGTGCTCTTAGGAACCTTAAGTGCAGCAGAAATGTTTTTGTAACCATGGCCAGATCTGTGCCTTGCCACAATTCTGTCTCTGAGCTCTTCAGGCAGTTCCTTTGACCTCATGATTCTTATTTGCTCTGACATGCACAGTGAGCTGTAAGGTCTTATATAGACAGGTGTGTGGCTTTCCTAATCAAGTCCAATCAGTATAATCAAACACAGCTGGACTCAAATGAAGGTGTAGAACCATCTCAAGGATGATCAGAAGAAATGGACAGCACCTGAGTTAAATATATGAGTGTCACAGCAAAGGGTCTGAATACTTAGGACCATGTGATATTTCAGTTTTTCTTTTTTATTAAATCTGCAAAAATGTCAACAATTCTGTGTTTTTCTGTCAATATGGGGTGCTGTGTGTACATTAATGAGGAAAAAAATGAACTTAAATGATTTTAGCAAATGGCTGCAATATAACAAAGAGTGAAAAATTTAAGGGGGTCTGAATACTTTCCGTCCCCACTATATATATATATATATATATATATATATATATATATATATATATATATATATATATATATATATATGAGAGAGAGAGATATATTGTGATAGTAGGAGATG
This sequence comes from Aquarana catesbeiana, assembly GCF_042186555.1. Lineage (NCBI taxonomy): Eukaryota > Metazoa > Chordata > Amphibia > Anura > Ranidae > Aquarana > Aquarana catesbeiana. The sequence goes on from NC_133329.1 coordinate 335,693,620, forward strand.
CTGTCACGGTAAAATTGGTAGTTTGGGTGACACAGGGTGTGCACATTTGCTTGGCGCAAGACTGCAGAGCATATATGTGGACTGGAGAAAACTGCTTTCACAGCTTTCTCCAGGTTTCGGTATTCCGTCATGGGGCTCTGTTGTTTGGAGATTCCATAGTGTCTTGGGTGGGACGGGATCTCCAACCCTGTGTCCAGATTTTGTAGATGACCAGCAGGGTGTGTTCCTTATAATGAGTTTATGGGAATACCTCAGGGCTCCCAGTTGGAGACTGCTCCACACCAAGAGACAGGAGGTCTCCAGGAGTTAGAGGGGCTGTAGGAGGCAGCCAGAACCTGTGTGACTGCAAGAGGCAGTGAAACGGCCTGAGGACTAAGGCCAGAGCAGAGCTGTGGGCGCTAAAGTAAAGCCGTCTACACTGAAAGATCCAGTGGTCTGTGTGACCAGGATAAAGAGCAGAAGTACTGCTACAGAGAGCCAAGTGGCTAGCATTTTCCGTTCTGTGTATTTGCTGGACAAGAACCCCTGCGTTGGAAACCGTTATGTTATGGACTTTTATTTGCCTTTTTAATAAAAATGGACTACCATGGCCTAAAATATAGTTCCTGACTGGTTTGAATCACTGATAAAAGCATCTATTATGAGAGCTAAACAACTCCCAACTTTACAATATATATATATATACACACATCGAAATAAACACACACACACACATATATATTACTATATATTCCTAACCTGCTCGTTTTGCGGTGTGTGATGGTGTGGAAGATGTGCTTTTGACTGTTCGGACGCTCGTAGGTGAAAGAAGGAAGTCAATACACTTCCTGCTTCCTCCAGAATACTCAGCCAGCTTTGCACCTCTATCTCCGATTCTCGACCTCTGAGCTTGTGAATCGGAGAGGGAGAATTCTGTCACAGATTGCCAGTGAGGTGCCAAGTTTGCACCTTCATAAACTGGCCGTTTCTGTGACAGTCACTTACAGATTCTCCAGTGTGCTGTGATGATCGGTGGAGGAGAACATGTTCTCTGCTGATCACCTCAGTTTCATAAACTGTTAATGATACTCAGGATTGCCGCTGATCAGTTTCATAAATGGACAACCTAGAGAGTAGGGATGAGCCGAACACCCCCCGGTTCAGTTCACACCAGAACCTGCGAACGGACGGAAAATTTGCACCAACTTTAGGACCCCATTGACGTCTATGGAACTCGAACGTTCGAAATCAAAAGTGCTCATTTTAAAGGCTAATTCGCATGGTGTTGTCCTAAAAAGGGTTTGGGGACCCGGGTCCTGCCCCAGGGGACATGTATCAATGCAAAAAAAAGTTTTAAAAACAGCCGTTTTTTCGGGAGCAGTGATTTTAATGATGCTTAAAGTAAAAAAAAAAAAAAAAGGGAAATATTCCTTTAAATATCGTACCTGGGGGGTGTCTATGGTATGCCTGTAAAGTGGCGCGTGTTTCCCGTGCTTAGAACAGTCCCTGCACAAAATGAAATTTTTAAAGGAAAAAAAGTCATTTAAAACTGCTTGCGGCTTTAATGTAATGTCAGGTCCTGGCAATATGGATGAAAATCAGTGAGACAAACGGCATGGGTATCCCCAAGTCCATTACCAGGCCCTTTGGGTCTTGTATGGATATTAAGGGGAACCCCGCACCCAAATTAAAAATCAAAAGGTGTGGGGCCCCCAGGCCCTATATACTCTGAACAGCAGTATACAGGTGGTGCAAACAAGACAGGGACTGTAGGTTTGTTGTTAAGTAGAATCTGTTTGTAATTTTGAACTGGTACATTTTTAACATGTTTAGCTCCAGACAAAAAATCTATTTTAAGCTTTTTGGAAAACCTAGGGAAGGGTTATCACCCCTGTGACATTTGTTTTGCTGTCTGTGCTCCTCTTCAGAAGACAAATGTTTTTTGAAAATGTGGGGTTTTTTGTGAAACAAGGATTGGTGTTAAAGCATCAGTGGAAATGAGAAAAGTTTTTTCCCATGTTAACTCTTACAGGAGAGAATTTCCCTTCCTAGGGGTAGATTTCATCTCACTTCCTGTTGTTTCCTTCCGTTTGCAAGTAGGAGTCGTTTGTAAGTTGGATGTTTGAAAGTAGGGGCCTGCCCTATATACTTAGCAGAAATTTGGGCCTTAGGTGTTGTTGTGGCCACAACACTGTAAGCTCTCACAGGGTCCTGCTGTGAAATATTAGATCAAGAATTGTAATTACATGCCCCTGTTGAACAGGGGCAGAAAAATTGGGCCCTTGGTGGTGGTGGTGGTGCTGGTGCCACAACACTGTAAATCCTCACAGATACTCTTGGTGGGCGCAGAAATGGGCCCTGCTGTGAAATATTAGATCAAGAATTGTAATTACATGCCCCTGTTGAACAGGGGCAGAAAAATTGGGCCTTTGGTGGTGCTGGTGCCACAACACTGTAAGTCCTCACAGATACTCTTGGTGGGCGCAGAAACGGGCCCTGCTGTGAAATATTAGATCAAGAATTGTAATTACATACCCCTGTTGAACAGGGGCAGAAAAATTGGGCCTTTGGTGGTGGTGCTGGTGCCACAACACTGTAATGCCCCGTACACACGGTCGGATTTTCTGACGGAAAATGTGTGATAGGACCTTGTTGTCGGAAATTCCAACTGTGTGTAGGCTCCATCACACATTTTCCATCGGATTTTCCGACAGACAAAGTTTGAGAGCAGGATATAAAATTTTCCGACAACAAAATCCGTTGTCGGAAATTCCGATCGTGTGTACACAAATCCGACGGACAAAGTGCCACACATGCTCAGAATATATAAAGAGATGAAAGCTATTGGCCACTGCCCCGTTTATAGTCCCGACGTACGTGTTTTACGTCACCGCGTTTAGAACGATCGGATTTTCCGACAACTTTGTGTGACCGTGTGTATGCAAGACAAGTTTGAGCCAACATCCGTCGGAAAAAAACCTAGGATTTTGTTGTCGGAATGTCCGATCAATGTCCGACCGTGTGTACGGGGCATAAGTCCTCACAGTTACTCTTGGTGGGCGCAGAAACGGACCCTGCTGTGAAATAGTAGATCAAGAATTGTAATTACATGCCTCTATTGAACAGGGGCAGAAAAATTGGGCCTTTGGTGCTGGTGGTGCTGGTGCCACAACACTGTAAGTCCTCACAGTGACTCTTGGTGGGCGCAGAAATGGGCCCTGCTGTGAAATATTAGACCAAGAATTGTAATTACATGCACCTGTTAAACAGGGGCAGAAAAATTGGGCCATTGGTGGTGGTGTTGCCACAACACTGGAACCCCTCACAGATGCTCTAGTTGGAGCGCAGGAACTAGCCCTGCTGCAAAGAATTGCATCAAAAATTGTAATTATCTGCCCCTGTTAAACAGGGGCTGAAAAATTGGGCCTTAGGCACTGGTGCTGGTGCCACAACACTGCAACTCCTCACAGATACTCTAGTTGGAGCGCAGGATCTAGCCCTGCTGCAAAGAATTGCATGAAAAATTGTAATTACATGCCCCTGTTAAACAGGGGCTGAAAAATTGGGCCTTAGGCACTGGTGGCGGGACTGGCAGTGCCCAGAACCAAAAATGTTCTTACAAGCTATCATCATGATCATTGAGGAGGAAGAGTATAATTACTCAGTATAACAGAATAGTCACTCAGCATCAGCATAGGCAGTCTTTGAAGGAATCTGACATTTCAAAAAAATTTATTCGGTTACATCAGCATCAGGTGCTTGGTAGCTGGTGGTGATCCAAGACTGATTCATTTTTATGAAGGTCAGTCGATCGACCGAGTCGGTGGATAGACGCACCCTGTGATCGGTTACAAAGCCTCCAGCAGCACTGAATGTGCGTTCCGAAAGAACGCTGGATGCAGGACAGGCAGGACAGGCCAGTAGCTCAATTACTGTGCAAGCTGTGGCCAGTGATCCATCCTCAAGACCCAGTAACCCAGAGGATTTTCGGTGGGAAAGGTGTCCAAGTCAGATCTTGCCCCTAGGTATTCCTGTACCATGTAAAACAGACGCTGGCGATGGTTGCTGGAACTGATCATACCGTGGGGCTGCGGACTAAAAAATTGTCTGAACGCATCGGTCAGACGGCCACCTTCTCCACCACTCCTTCTTTGACTGACCGAAGCCTCAGCAACACGTTATCCAGAAACAGGAGTTTGTAACCTCCCAGTCTCTGGGAACGCGTTGCACAGACCTTTCTGCAAGGCCTCCCGATAATGTTTCATCCTCTGCTCCCTCTGCGATGGCAAGATAAGGTCCACAACCTTACCCTTGTAACGTGGATTGCCAGCCAGTATTGTTCCTTCTCCTTGATACCACGAATATGAGGATCCTTCCGCAGGCTTTGCAGGATCAGGGAGGCCATGCAGCGTAGGTTTGCTGAGGCATTCGGTCCGGTGTCCTCTGGGTCACTAAGGACGACATGATCCGCAGCCACCTCCTCCCAGCCACGTACAAGTCCATGTGTTTCTTGGGACTGTAAATGATCCCTTAAAGACTGCTGGTGGCTCCACCTCCATACTGACACAATCCTCCTCCTCGTCCTCTTCCTGTGTGATCGGCGGGCACGCAGGAACACTGTCTGGATAAAGGGGGCCTTGAGAGGTAAGGAAGTCCTCCTCTTCCTGCTTCTGTTCTGCCTCAAGTGCCCTGTCCATTATTCCACGCAGCGTGTGCTCCAACAGGTGGATAAGGGGGACAGTGTCACTGATGCATGCACTGTCCCTGCTCACCATCCTCGTGGCCTCCTCAAATGGTGACAGGACAGTGCATGCATCCCTGATCATGGCCCACTGGCGTGGGGAAAAAAAACAAGCTCCCCTGACCCTGTCCTGGTGCCATAGTCGCATAGGTACTCATTGATGGCCCTCTGCTGCATGTGCAGCCGCTGCAGCATGGCCAACGTTGAGTTCCACCTGGTGGGCATGTCACAGATTAGGTGGTTCTTGGGCAGGTTAAATTCCTTTTGGAGGTCTGCCAGCCGAGCACTGGCATTATATGACTGGCGGAAATCCACACAGACTTTCCTGGCCTGCCTCAGGACATCCTGTAAGCCCAGGTACCTGCTCAAGAATCGCTGCACCACCAAGTTAAGGACGTGAGCCAAACATGGCACATGGGTCAGTTGTCCCTGTCGGAGGGCGGAGAGGAGGTTGGTGCCATTGTCGCAAGCCACCATTCCTGCCTTAAGTTGGCGTGGCGTCAACCACCTCTGAACCTGCCCCTGCAGAGCTGACAGAACCTCTGCCCCAGTGTGGCTCCTGTCCCCCAAGCACACCAGCTCAAGCACCACATGACGTCTTTTGACCTGCATACTTGCGTAGCCCCTTGAACACCTACGGAGCACCGCTGGTTCCGAGGACAAAGCACAGGAAGAGGCCATGGAGGAAGAAGAAGAGGAGGGGGTGGAGGAGAGAGGTGTGTCAGAATCATTAGTAGTGGCATTTTGGAGGCGTGGTGGCGGAACAACCTCCAACACTACTGCACCTTGTCCTGTATCCTTCCCAGCTGCCAGCAGAGTCACCCAATGTGCTGTGAAACTTAGGTAACGTCCCTGTCCATGCCTGCTGGACCATGAGTCAGCGGTAATATGCACCTTACCGCTGACCGCCCTGTCCAGTGAGGCATGGACATTGCCTTCCACATGCCGGTAGAGAGCCGGAATTGCCTTCCATGAGAAAAAGTGGCGTTTGGGTACCTGCCACTGAGGAACCGCACATTCCACAAACTCACGGAAGGGGGCAGAGTCTACCAACTGAAAAGGTAGCAGTTGAAGTGCTAGCAATTTTGCCAAGCTAGCATTCAACCGCTGGGCATGTGGATGGCTGGGAGCGAACTTCTTTCGGCGGTGCAGCAGCTGGGGTAGGGAAATTTGCCTGGTACAATCTGACGTTGGTGTACCGAAAGCACATTGCCCACAAGTACTTGGCTGTGACACACCTAATTCTACACCTTCATTCCTCTCAGTGCAGGTCTCAGAGAGGACTGAAGGTATAGTGGGGTTTGAGATCTCAGCTGATGAGGAGCAAGGAGAGGTCCTCTTTGTTCTTTTGTGTGAGTCTTTTAGATACGCTTGCCAATGAACTGCATGGCAGGTCAACATATGTCTGGTCAAGCATGTGGTTCCCAAGCGGGAGATGTTTTGGCCACGCGAGATACGCTTCAGACATGTGTTGCAAATAGCAGCGGTGCGATCTGATGCACTTGTCTCAAAAAAGGCTCACACTAAAGAACTTTTGGAATAGACAATAGAGACAGCAGCACCCTGCACATGCAAAGCTTTGCGGTGTGATGCAGTCAGTGTGCTGCCCTTAGGCTGGCCCCTGGAGGGCATCCTGCCTCGTTGGTGATGTGCCTCCTCCTCCTCCTCCTCTCTCCTATCAGGCACCCACAATGAGTCAGTGACCTCATCATCCCCTCCCTCCTCATCACTGGAGCAAACCTGGCAGTATGCTGCAGCAGGGGGAGCATGACTGCCAGATTTCTGTCCTTCTTGGGCACCCCCTCTGTCCGTGCTCACGTTACTGCCTTCATCTAGCTCAGTATCATCATCAGAGCCTTCTAAACACTGGGCATCCTCCTGGAGCATGTACCCAACACTGTGGTCAAACAGTTCGAGGGACTCCTCAGGAGGACATGGTGGGGCTAGGGAAGGCGTCACTGATGCCATTGAGCCGAGGGAAGAGGCCGCATTGGCAGCTGCTTTGCCAGACAAAGTACCCTGAGCATGGGTGAGAGAGGATGAGGAGGATGAAGACGGCTTGGTCATCCACTCAACCAAGTCTTTCGCATGTTGCGGCTCAACACAGCCAGCCGCCGAAAAAAAGGCCAAGCATGTCCCACGGCCACGTGCTGATGAGGATGCACCGTCTCCACGACCAGCACTGTTGCCTCTAGACACAGAGCCTGCCTGCCCTCTTTTATTGGCTTTTGACTGTCTGCCTCTCCTTGTTGGCCTTCCAGACATACTAATGGCCTGCAGTGAGATGTGAGATGTGTGTGTGTGTGTGTGTGTGTGTGTATGTGTGTATGTATATATATATATATATATATATATATATATATATATATATATATATATATATATATATTGATACTGCAGATAGCAAAATCAACTGCCTGCCTGTAGTATGAGAACACCACCAATCTTCTACAGGTAGCTTTAGATGAACACTGTGCAGAGGTCGCACTACACTAACTTGTAGCTTTAGCTGAACACTGTGCAGAGGACGCACTACACCAACGTTAAAATAATGTAGCTGCCTGCGGTAGTGATAGGATCAGAAAACACCACCAACCTTCTACAGGTAGCTTAAGCTGAACACTGTGCAGAGGTTGCACTAGACTAACGTGTAAATAATGTAGCTGCTTGTGGTAGTGATAAGATCAGGAAAACACCACCAACCGTCTAAAGATAGCTTTAGCTGAACACTGTGCAGAGGACGCACTACACTAACGTTAAAATAATGTAGCTGCCTGCGGTAGTGATAGGATTAGGAAAACACCACCAACCTTCTACAGGTAGTTTTAGCTGAACACTGTGCAGAGGTCGCACTACACTAACTTGTAGCTTTAGCTGAACACTGTGCAGAGGTCGCACTACACCAACTTGTATCTTTAGCTGAACACTATGAGGAGGATGCACTACACTAACTTGTAGCTTTAGCTGAACACTGTGCAGAGGTCGCACTACACTAACGTTAAAATAATGTAGCTGCCTGCGGTAGTGATAGGATCAGGAAAACACCACCAACCTTCTACAGGTAGTTTTAGCTGAACACTGTGCAGAGGTCGCACTACACTAACTTGTAGCTTTAGCTGAACACTATGAGGAGGACGCACTACACTAACTTGTAGCTTTAGCTGAACACTGTGAGGAGGACGCACTACACTAACTTGCAGCTTTAGCTAAACACTGTGCAGAGGTCACACTACACTAACTTGTAGCTTTAGCTGAACACTGTGAGGAGGACGCACTACACTAACTTGTAGCTTTAGCTGAACACTGTGAGGAGGATGCACTACACTAACTTGTAGCTTTAGCTGAACACTGTGCACTACACTAACTTGTAGCTTTAGCTGAACACTGTGAGGAGGACGCACTACACTAACTTGTAGCTTTAGCTGAACACTTTTCAGAGGACACACTACACTAACTTGTAGCTTTAGCTGAACACTGTGCAGAGGTCGCACTACACTAACTTGTAGCTTTAGCTGAACACTATGAGGAGGACGTACTACACTAACTTGTAGCTTTAGCTGAACACTGTGAGGAGGACGCACTCCACTAACTTGTAGCTTTAGCTGAACACTGTGAGGAGGACGCACTACACTAACTTGTATCTTTAGCTGAACACTGTGCACTACACTAACTTGTAGCTTTAGATGAACACTGTTCAGAGGATGCACTACACTAACTTGTAGCTTTAGCTGAACACTGTGCACTACACTAACTTGTAGCTTTAGCTGAACACTGTGCAGAGGTCGCACTACACTAACTGTAAATAGTCTAGCTGCCTGACTGTGGTACTAATAGGATTAGAAGAACACCAGCAATTTTCTTCAGGTAGCTGTAAATACTGTAACAACACAAGCCTGCCTGTCAGTAGGAAGATAACAGGAATGGATCTAGCTAAACTGAATACAATGTGTGTGTGTGTGTGTGTGTGTGTGTGTGTGTGTGTGTGTGTGTATGTATGTATGTATATATATATATTTATATATATATATATATACACAGCACCTGGGATGCATATATATACACAATACACTGTAAGTGCAGCTAATTGACTGACTGTCCTGCATAATCTATCTAACTTAAATCAAATGACACTGTCTCTCTGTCTCTGTCTCTCAACGCCGGAACACACACTACACAGGGCCACCGTGCAGGCGGCCTTATATAGTGTGGGGCTTGTACTAACCCCCTGAGCCATAATTGGCCAAAGCCACACTGGCTTTGGTCAACTACAGCTCTCTCTACAGACGGCGCTGTGATTGGCCAAACATGCGGGTCATAATGCATGCTTGGCCAATCATCAGCCAGCAATGCACTGCGATGCCGCAGTGAATTATGGGCCGTGGCACGCCACACGAATTTGGCGCGAACGCCCCATATCGTTCGCAATTCGGTGAACGGACGAACAGACGATGTTTGAGACGAACATGGGTTCGACTCGAACGCGAAGCTCATCCCTACTAGAGAGTGAATTGTTTGCCCATTCTTCTTTGCAATATAGCTCAAGCTCTGTCAGATTGGATGGAGAGTGTCTGTGAACAGCAATTTTCAAGTCTCGCCACAGATTCTCAATTGGATTTCAGTCTGGACTTTGACTGGGCCATTAAAACACATGAATATGCTTTGATCTAAACCATTCCATTGTAGCTCTTGATGTATGTTTAGGGTTGTTGTCCTGCTGGAAGGTGAACCTCCGCTCTAACAGGTTTTCTTCTAAGATTGCCCTGTATTTGACTCCATCCATCTTCCCATCAACTCTTACCAGCTTCCCTGTCCCTGCTGAAGAAAAACATCCCCACAACACGATGATGCCACCACCATGTTTCACGGTGGGGATGATGTGTTCAGGGTGATGTGCAGTGTTAGTTTTCCGCCACATATGGTGTTTTACTTTTAGGCCAAAAAGTTAAATTTTGGCCTAATTTTGGTTCAATGTTGGTCTCCTCTTCTTCCACACCTTCTTCCACATGTTTTCTGTGTCCCCCACATGGCTTCTGGCAAACTGCAAACGGGAATTCTTATGGCTTTTTTTCAACAATGGCTCTCTTCTTGCCACTCGTCCATAAAGGCTAGATTTGTGGAGTGCACGACTAATAATTATCCTGTGGTCAGATTCTCCCACCTGAGCTGTGGATCTCTGCAGCTCCTCCAGCCACCAGTTACCATGGGCCTCTTTGCTGCTTCTCTGATTAATGCTCTCCTTGCCCAGCCTGTCAGTTTAGGTAGACAGCTACGTCTTTGTATGTCTCCAGTTGTGTCATACTCTTTCCATTTTCGGATGATGGATTGAACAGTGCTCCGTGAGATATTCAAAGCTTGGGATATTTTCTTAAAACTTAACCCTGCTTTAAACTTCTCCACAACTTTATCCCTGACCTGTCTGGTGCGTTCCTGGGTCTTCATGATGCTGTTTGTTCACTAAGGTTCTCTAACAAACCTCTAAGGGTTTCACAGCTGTATTTATACTGAGATTAAATTACACACAGGTGGACTCTATTTACTAATTAGGCGACTTCTGAAGACTTCTGGTTGCACTAGGTTTTAGTTAGGGGTATCAGAGTAAAGGGGGCTGAGTACAAATGCATGCCACACTTTTCAGATATTTATTTGTAAAAAATTTTGAAAACCATTTATCATTTTCCTTCCACTTCACAATTATGTGCCACTTTGTGTTCCTAATAAAATACATTTACGTTTTTGGTTATAACATGACAAAATGTGCAAAATTTCAAGGGGGATGTATTTACTTTTTCAATGCACTGTAGATAACACATATGCCCATTGCTGTTTAATTTTAATTAAAAACTGACCTCAATCTTTACTTCTTCTTCAGGATTCCTGCAAGCATCACTGGCTGCTGCTGTCCCCCCAGGCGGGTATGGCTGGTGGCTGCTGCTGTTTCTCAGGCAGGTATGGCTGGCGGTTGCTGCTGTCCCCCAGGCAGGTATGGCTGGCGGTTGCTGCTGTCCTCCAGGCAGGTATGTCTGGTGGCTGCTGTTGTCCCTCAGGCAGGTATGGCTGGCGGCTGCTGCTGTCCTCCAGGTGGGTATGGCTGGTTGCTGCTGCTGTCCCCCAGGCATGTATTTCTAGAGGCCGCTGTCGTTCCCCAGGCGGGTATGGCTGGGGGCTGCTGCTGTTCCTCAGGTGGGTATGGCAGGTGGCTTCTGCTGTCCCCCAGACAGATATGGCTGGTGGCTACTGCTGTCCCTCAGGCAGGTATGGCTGGCGGCTGCTGTTGTCCTCCAGGTGGGTATGGCTGGTTGCTGCTGCTGTTCCCCAGGAATGTATTTCTGGCGGCTGCTGCTGTTCCTCAGGCGGGTATGGCTGGTGGCTGCTGCTGTCCCTCAGGGTGGGTATGGCTGTCAGGTACTGCTGCTGTCCCCCAGGGTGCTTGCGGCTGGCAGGTACTGCTGTCCCCCAGGGTGGTTACGGCTGGCAGGTACTGCTGGCTGTCCCCCAGGGTGGGTATGGCTGTCAGGTACTGCTGGCTGTCCCCCAGGGTGGGTATGGCTGGCAGGTACTGCTGGCTGTCCGCCAGTTTGGGTATGGCTGGCAGGTACTGCTGGCTGTCCCCCAGGGTGGGTATGGCTGGCAGGTACTGCTGGCTGTCCCCCTGGGTGGGTATTGCTGGCAGTTGCCATTCCAGGAGGCAGAGTGCATTTGGTATCAATCCGCCTGTGACAGGACTGTGTCTGTGACTTTACTAGGAACATCGGCTCTGCTCTCTACTGCAGCCGCATGCTTCCTATAGCGCCGGCTCCATTCTTAACACTGATGCTCTGGGATGGTGGGTTGGGAAGCTACGATCTGGGCTTGCTGACCCACCATCCCAGAGCAGGAGGTGGCAAGCCACATCAGAGGGCGCGGCAGGCCAGTGGTTGGGCACTCTTGAGCTAGATGAACTGCAAGGCGACCAGGATGAAACAACAGTGTGGTCAGGAAAAGCCAGAATGCAATACTCTACTAGATTAGGGTGTCAAATCTTATGCCCTGTACACACGGTCGGATTTTCCAACGGAAAATGTGTGATAGGACCTTGTTGTCGGAAATTCCGACCGTGTGTAGGCTCCATCACACATTTTCCATCGGATTTTCCGACACACAGTTTGAGAGCAGGCTATAAAATTTTCCGACAACAAAATCCGTTGTCAGAAATTCCGATCGTGTGTACACAAATCCGACGCGCAAAGTGCCACGCATGCTCAGAATAAATAAAGAGATGAAAGCTATTGGCTACTGCCCCGTTTATAGTCCCGATGTACGTGTTTTACGTCACCACGTTCAGAATGATCGGATTTTCCAACAACTTTGTGTGACCGTGTGTATGCAAGACAAGTTTGAGCCAACATCCGTCGGAAAAAATCCATGGATTTTGTTGTCGGAATGTCCGATCAATGTCCGATCGTGTGTATGGGGCATTAGAGCGTAACTAAATACATTGATTTAAAACGGGACTAAACCCTCCTATCCCTTACACCCAAGGAAGTTGCCATCTTAACCTCTACTTGATCTGCAGTTGCCATGGTGTTCAGTTATGACACCAGCCATTTAATGGCTCAATGGTATCGTTGATGGCTCAAGCAACAGCATGTCTTAAATGGAACTGTTTGGGAAACAGTTAAATGAATGGGTTTAGTTACACTTTAACTGTTTTCTCAAAACAGTTACATTCAAGGCAGCCTGTGATGAAGTCACAGTTGCTTGTGCTCTTAACCAAACTGTCAAACCATCAAAAAGCTGGGGTCAAACCTGTTCCCATGTGCACCCCCACAGGTAGCCTTATGCATGCTTGTTGCCCAAAATAAGTACCTGCTCCTTTTTGGGCACCGAGGTTGGTGCGATTTTTAAACATGCATTTTGCAACGATTGCGATTGCTTTGCGATAATCGCAGCACATTTGCACTGCATTTGGGGTACTATTAAAAATAAAGACACCAAAACGTGCATTGCGCATTTTGTCCTGCAGATGTAGCAGTTAGAGGGTTTAAACAAACCATTTTCTACTGACAGGGTTGCTTACCATGATCAGCTTTTATTAATTTATGTAAAATCTTTATCTCCTTTGAGAAAAAAGCAGTCCAAAGGTGTCTGTGTTGCTCATTCATCCAGAGTGGAGGCACTCTGATACAGGAGGCATGTTACTGGCCAGATCACTAGCTGAAAAAAAGGGAAAAAGCCTAGAAAGAAAACGAATGCAGCCATCACAAATGATGATAGGTAAGCTGCAATATAATACATTAACCACTTCAATACAGGGCATTCCCCCCCCACTTCCTGCCCAGGCCAATTTTCCGTTTTCAGCGCTGTAGCATTTTGAATGACAAATGCAACAATGTACCCATATGAAATTTTTATCAAGTCTAACAGCTCAGCTGCCTGTTGTTCAGGGAGGGAATCAGGGTCATAAGGCTCAGGGAAGCACTCTGTGAAAGACACTGCTGGGCGCCATGTTGGAGTTCTGAGGCTGTCGCCTCCTCCTTTTCTTGCCTGGTCATGGCAGCATCGCCCTAGCATAGGGCTAGGGAGCTCCGGTGGGTGAGAATGTGTAGCAGTACTGCCAGCAGGAAGATCGGAATCGGGATTAAGAACGGGAGCTCCGTGAGACACGTCTGCTCACATGCCTGTTCCGGCCACACCCCATGTCAATACATTGTTAACGGCACCCCAAATGTAGATTGCAAACACAGTGCGCTTTCCTGCACCGTATCACATAGTAATGCATTACCATGCGATTTGATGCAGTGCATTTTTCAAAATAAATGGGCTGCAAAATTGCACCACTCTGAATCGCACGGGAATCGAGCAGGAACGTGGACCGCGTTCAGGTGTGAACTAGCCCTTTGGTCATATATAAGGGGCCTGAACAGAAGGGGTTACATTTTTGTCTGCCCAGTGATTCTGGAAAGTTCCTGGATTCTGTGTCCTGGGATTGGTACCTGTAGAGAGAGCAGTGTGTCCTCTCATCCAATCACAGAAGAGGAGCTGGATGGCAGGAACTCCTGAGGTACCAGCTGTGTGAGGTAAACTGAGTGAGTCAGTCTCCTCACATCTTTTTCTATAAAAACATCAATATTTGAGGGACCTCCATTGCAGTTGCTGTGGTGATGCCTGAGGGAGTGCCATGGGCCCTGGTAGGTGCTCCCGCAGGTGCTGAGGATGGGAATTTCATGCCTTGGTGTGAAATGTTGGATTTCTCTAACAAAGACATGAATTATCAGCTATCACTTCGCTCTGCTTTTTGTAAGGCTCCATGCACACTATAAGCTAAAAAAAATGCCAGAAAAATGCTGGATGAAAAATGTTCATAATAGCGATTTTGTGCCAGCTTTTAGCAGCAGCTAAGAGCATTCAGCTTTTTTTTTCTGTCGGTAAATTGCTCCCAAAACTGCAAAAAAAAGAGGAAAAGTTTATTTCCTGCTCTTAGAAGCTGAAGTTTCAAAAACGCTTCTAGGCTAAAATAGTGCCAGTGTACACATAGGATAACACTATTTGCTTCTAAAAGCAGAAAAAAATGCTCAAAAGCTGCTGCTAGGAGTATTTTTTTAATCTAATGTGCATGGAGCCTAAGGATACATTCATGCTGGGGCGGGGGTGCTTTACCATAGTTTTAGCGGCACTTTTTGACCACTAGCGGGGTGCTTTTAACCCCCGCTAGCAGCTGAAGAAAGGGTTAAAAGCGCTCGTGTTGCGGCGCTGCCAGAGCGTATTTCAATGAGCAGGGCGTTTGAGAGCGGTGTATACAGCACTCCCAAACCACCCCAAAGATGCTACTTGCCGGACTTTTTTTCCTGTCCCGCAAGCGCATCGCTCCAGTGTGAAAGCACTTGGGCTTTTACACTGGGGAGGCATGAGAGGCGCTTTTCAGGTGCTATTTCTAGCGCTAAAACGCCTGAAAAGTGCCTCAGTGTGAAAGTAGTCTAAGAGACAACTTTATTTGAATATGTTACTTCAGAAAATAGAAAAAGCTGCACAAACCAACCATCCTAAATTCAACATTGTCTGCTATGAGAGAAATGGGCATGTGGGTATCAGGGGATGGTCTGACTGAGGTAGGGTGGTTGGATACTGTGAAGGAAGAGTGAGAGGCCTACTTGTTCCCTCGTCCCATTCACAGCCCACTGGAACAATGTACATTCAGGCCTCATTCACACAGGCAATCCTGCGTTTATCTTTTATAAACACAGGAGATGTTTATCTGAAAAGTAAAGGCAACTTTTATGCCTCACAGATCACTTTTTCCCACGTTTAGATCAGTGATGGTCAAATTTCTAGATATGGTGGGCTTCAAATGTGGCCCCCCGACATCTCCAAAGGGCCGCACATAAAATTCTGTGAATATTCATTATCACAGACATCAGACACACAACAGGACATGGACGTGGGCATGAGATGGTCAGAGACTATGGATATAATACAGGAGATGGTCAGAGACTGCAGACATGGTACAACAGACAGTCAGAGACTGTGAACATAATGCAGGGGATGGTCAGAGACCGCAGACATGCTGCAGGAGACTGTCAGAGACTGGATACATATTACATGAGGCTGCTAGAAATTACTAGTATAACAGGGCAAAAGGGAAACAGTTTAATGTCTGA
Organism: Aquarana catesbeiana; assembly: GCF_042186555.1. Lineage (NCBI taxonomy): Eukaryota > Metazoa > Chordata > Amphibia > Anura > Ranidae > Aquarana > Aquarana catesbeiana. The sequence continues at coordinate 335,708,974 of NC_133329.1, forward strand.
TAGGGACCCCCGAGGGCTGCACAAAAAGTGCTAAAGATCTGGGGGGGTATGGAGATGAACAGTAAGAGCCCATTCACACAGGGACGACTTGTCAGGCAACCTAGTCGCCTGACAAGTCGCCTCCGGTTCTTTGCTATGGAACCGTTCTAAGGGGAGCGACGCAAGTCGCTCCGACTTAGAAAAAGGTTCCTGTACGACTTCGGGGGCGACTTGGGGCGACTTGCATAGACTTCTATACAGAAGTCGTTTTGCAAGTCGCCCGGGCAGTCGTTTGCAGGTCGCCTCGCTGAGGCGACCTGCAAGTCGTGTTGCCCCTGTGTGAATGGGGTCTAAGAGCTAGGCTTCTCTTAGCAACACCCTAACAACAAGACAGGATGTCATCTTTGGGAGTTTTTCAGTGGGGTTTCGAAAAGTATGTAAATGGCCTACACCTATAGGAAGGGCATTTTTAGTGGTTGAAAAACCCTCACATATAACCAGTGAAGTGACTGGCCTCAGATGATACGCAGAAATAAAACAAATCCTTCAACATAAGTGGTATCAGTTTATCTGCAGTATTTTTCTCATGGTGTCAGGAAAACTTGTCAATAGTGTTTCATGCTGATAGCAGAGGCATAAGGCAGCAGACACAAATGACACTAAGCCCCCATTCACATTGGTGTGATTTGACATGCGATTTGACAAGCCTATTGCTGGCAACGGCACTGTCCCAATCGTTGAAACGCTGACTTGCGGTGCCGCTCTGATTTCCAAAAGTAGTTTCTGTACTACTTTTGGCAACTTCGGAGGTGATTTCAATAGATATCTGTGCATGAACCTGCACAGATGTCTTTCAAATTGTCCCCCAACTCGCACTGAAATGTGGGTTTGAAAGTTCAGCTGAACTCGCACGATTTCAAACCCACATTCAGTGTTAACGAGGGCTTAGTGATTTGGATTAAGACAAGTACACACTGTAGAGGGCTATGCTTTGTTCATATCTCATGTCTGATGTTAACAACGACTTTAATTTTGGGTAAAGCTGAACTAGCTATTTAGGTACACGGCTTCTCTACAAATGCACTTGGGAACATAGGAGTGATGTAGGAAAAGACACAATCATGTGACAAGCGGCTACAGTCTTATCTAGAAGCAGTAAAACGATTTCTGATTTTTTTTTTTGTTTCAGATAAAAGTAATGTTTTAAATTTAGCACAGTTTAATTGTCTTCTTAATACCTAACCGCTGATTGACTGCATTGGGGTTGCTCTTTTATAATCTGTTGTTGATTTTCTTTCAAATGTTGCCCCCCACAGTTATCCGTGACATGGAGAAGTAAGCTGTTCTGTTTGCTGAAGAAGAAGCCCAAGAAAATCTCCCAAACTGAATTTAATTCTGATATTGTCATGTGTGAAGTTTCTCCCTTAGTCCTGGAGCAGGTGTCTGTTCTCATTACTGAGGTAAGCGCACCATGGAGCGGTCAGCAATTTGATAGTAGATGTTCATAGTAGCTGGTTACAATACAGGCTTATGCAGTTCTGAATCAATGGTGTGACATAAATATGCTTGACAGAAGAGCTTTTGAAACATATTCTATACATATGGAGATTGCCATTGCTGACCCTTTTTTAATTAGGGGTGAGCAAAGTTATTTTGGCGAAACAGATTTCAATATGAAATTGCTGATTTCGCAGTTGGCAAAAATTGCGCTTAAAAGAGAAGTATGGGTTTGCTTTTTTTTTCTGAAAATCATACTTACCCAAGTGGATGCAGCATTGATGCAATGCTGCATCCGTCCCCCAAAATCTCTAAGGGTGAGAACTGAGCAATCAAACCCCACTGATCGCTTGGTTCTCTGGGCTCTATGCTTTGACCCCCCCCCCCCCACACACACACACACACACACACTCACTGGAGCGGTGGGCTGTGGAGGGCAAAGTAGCGGCTGGCTTGGGCTCTCAGTGGCTCGCTGAAAGGCTGAACCAGGTGCTGGTCCAGGCTTCTGGGTGGATACAGACCATATGGTCGTGATCTTTCCTCAGCCTGGACCGGCTCTGTGACGTCAGCCGACAGGACTTCAGCCCGCTGCCAGCTGAAAACAGGTCACAGGAATGCAGAATGTACTGCACTCCTGTGATCCACAGGAGAAGTACAGCCAAACAAGCTTTGGCTGTACTTCTCCTTTAAGCAGAACCTATCAATTTTGCTCATTGAGCTGTTTGACATAAAAAAAAAAATTATAAAAGAAATACGCTTTTATATGAGGTGTGTGTGTGTGTTGGATTATATTTAAGATGGTTAGTTTATTTTTATTTTATATTATATTTATATTATTTTATATATTTTTTAAATTTTTTGTGTGTACTTGATTACTTTTGTACGTTTTATTTATTTTCATTGTCAATTTTTTTCTTTCTGTGAAATACAAATAATGAGACCATTGAAGCCATTTTTGGCACAAGAGCAAGTCAAAGATAGTTGAAGGGAGCTTCTGTAACCCTCAGAAGCTATTTCAAGCCCATTGCACTACTAAAACCATGAAAACATCTTAATTTTCACGTTCCCTATTGTCTCTAATGTGTTTAATCAAAATGGCACAGTTTCTATAAAAATCCTTAATTTTTACAGGAATTTCAGGAAAATTAAAACTCTCAATTTGTCATTCTTATCCTGGCATCATCACCAACAACCAAATAATATGAAGGAATGCCTCAACCATTCCATTTCTTACTAATTATATATAGCAGCCATAGCTGATGGTAAATCTAAAGGAGATTGTGAAATCAGATCATAATGTGTGTGGTATAGCAAGTGCCCCATGTTTTTTAAAAACATAACAAAAACTGGTAAAGAGAAAGATGGATTTTTCAGGTGCAAGGACACAGTTAGTTTGTGTGTTTAAATATGTTTCTGTAACCGATTTTATTGTTATTTACAGTTTTTAATATAAGCTCCCCTACTCTTCTTAAAGAAGCAGGGCTACCCGACCCTCATGGGAGATATTTAAAGGGTGGCTGTTGCTGAAGATTTAGACTGCATTGTTTTTATGGTATTATATTTTTGTTAATAAAGTTTTGTATTATTTTCAGTTCTGGTCTAACTGTGTCCTGGCACCTGAAAAATATATCTTTTTCTTTCCCATTTTTGCTATACAGTATTAAAGATGTTTGATAGTTAATCTGGTTGAGACACAAGTCCATCCAGTTCAACACACACATACACAGACACAAACACACACACAGACATACAGACACACACACATAGAAAACCTTCATTTACACTACCTTATACCCACAATTGAGCCAGAGATAGGCAAGAAAAAACCAACCCCAGTAAAGCATGATAAAATTTGCTCCAGCAGGGTAAAAAATTCCTTCCTGATGCCCCAAGGATATTCCCTGGATCAACTTTACCTATAAATGTCAGTATTCTGTTATGCTATGTGCATTTGAGGAAAAAATCCTGGCCTTTTTTAAAACAATCTATTGAGCTGGCCAGAACCAGTTCTTGAGGGAGTCTATTCCAAATTTTCACAGCTCTTACTGTGAAGAAGCCCTTCCGTATTTGGAGATTAAGCAATTGGGGGTGCCTTAAGCAACCCATTATTATATCATACCTTTTTTTGTTGCATGCAATTTTCAAATAAATGCCTTACTGATTTAGCCACATTGTCTCGACCAGGTGCTGCTTACAATTCTTTCAAGTTCACTGATCTATAAGGATTGGCCAAAGGACTATTTACAAGACATACGGAGCCATATTGAGAAGCTGAAGAGCAAAATACTGAACTTGCAAGGTCTCATTTCAGGAAGAACATTCTTAACGTTGCCTGCAGTTCCAGAAAATGAAGGAATAAATATGTGAGTTACAGGAATTTCTGATTTTCGTTGCTTTGTATATGTGTCTACAATAGTCTGGGTTGTATTCTACTATTCTGTGCTCCAGAATTGTGCTGCTGCCAAGTAATAATATTGCATAATACTGAGGACAGTAAAGTACATAATAAAGACAAAGTTTCTAGAGTAGCCTGACACACTACTGTGAGCCTCATTTACGAAAGAAAATAATCTCAGTTTATACTGCACAACAGCAAGATCTTTATTGTTATGCCGCGTACACACGATCGGACTTTACGGCATACTTGGTACGGCGTACCGGATTTCGTCGGACAATTCGATCGTGTGTGGGCTCCAGCGGACTTTGTTTTCTCAAAAGTTTGACAGACTTAGATTTGAAACATGTTTCAAATCTATCCGACGGACTCGAGTCCGGTCGAAAAGTCCGCTCGTCTGTATGCTAGTCCGACAGACAAAAACCGACGCTAGGGCAGCTATTGGCTACTGGCTATGAACTTGCTTGTTTTAGTCCAGTCGTACGTCATCACATACGAATCTGTTGGACTTTGGTTGATCGTGTGTAGGCAAGTCCGTTCATTCGGAAAGTCAGTCGAAAAGTCCGCCGGGCAAAGTATGCCGTAAAGTCCGGTCGTGTGTACGCGGCATTAGTATGCTATCATCTTTCCACTCTGATTTGTAAAAAACGCTAATACCATAGGCTAAGGGACATGCTGTAGCCCTAGTAAGGTCACTTTAGCATTGCCGTCTATAGATTTCATGGTTATCTACCAACTGTAACTACAACAAAGGCAACAAGTCGAACTCCAGTTTCTTTTGTAGATGTAGGCCAGATCAGTTTTCTGGCCTAGTGAGTGTCATAGATCTGCCTGAATTTGATTCTGCCACCTCTCTGTTTCTATCTCCTGTCCTTTTTTTTTTTTTTTTTTCCTTTTACTACAAAGAAGTCTCTGATTGGTTGTTCTTCATGCAGAGTGGCCAGCTGGCTGGTACAAATAGGACTTGTTGGCAATTTCATTAACAGGAAAGGGATCATAAGGCCAGTATTATTCCTAGAAAGGTGGCAACCTTATTTATATTTAGCTTTAGAATGTGTCATCGCTTTTCATTCACTTGTGCCTTGTCCTAGTAATTCATGGGGGTACTTAAAAACGGCTATCTGTAACTTTACCCTTTAGAAGTTATAGAAGCACAGCTTTACCCTTCTGGGCTAGGTGTATGCGCTGTTAGTTAGATCTTCTGGTCATAGTAATACACTATATTACCAAAAGTATTGGGATGCCTGCCTTTAAATGCACATGGCATCCCAGTCTTAGTCCGTAGGGTTCAATATTGAATTGGTCCACCCTTTGCAGCTATAAGACCTTCAACTCTTCAGGGAAGGTTGTGCACAAGGTTCAGGAGTGTGTCTATGGGAATGTTTGGCCATTCTTCCAGAAGCGCATTTGTGAGGTCAGTCACTGATGTGGACAAGAAGGCCTGGCTCACATTCTCCGCTCTAATTCATCCCAAAGGTGTTCTATCGGGTTGAGGTCAGGACTCTGTGCAGGCCAGTCATGTTCCTCCACCCCAAACTTGCTCATCCATGTCTTTATGGACCTTGCTTTGTGCACTGGTCCAAATCATTTGGTGGAGGTGAGATTATGGTGTGGGGTTGTTTTTCAGGGGTTGGGCTTGGCCCCGTAGTTCCAGTGAAGGGAACTCTTAAGGCGTCAGCATACCAAGACATTTTGGACAATTTCATGCTCCCAACTTTGTTGGAATGGTTTGGGGATGGCCCCTTCCTATTCCAACATGACTGCGCACCAGTGCACAAAGCAAGGTCCATAAAGACATGGATGAGCGAGTTTGGGGTGGAGGAACTTGACAGACCTACACACAGTCCTGACCTCAACCTGATAGAACACCTTTGGGAATAATTAGAGTGGAGACTACGAGCCAGGTCTTCTTGTCCACATCAGTGCCTGACCTCACAAATGCACTTCTGGAAGAATGGTCAAACATTCCCATAGACACACTCCTAAACCTTGTGGACAGCCTTCCCAGAAGAGGTGAACCTGTCAACTCAATATTGAACCCTACAAATTAAGACTGGGATGCCATTAAAGTTCATGTACGTGTAAAGGCAGGTGTCACAATACTTTTGGTAATATAGTGTATGTCACGCTATAAGGAATTCATCTAGGCTGGCCTGTACCTTGCCTTAGCTCAGGGCTGGTGACAGACATACTGTCTAAGCTGCTAGAGGGTGAAACTGTCAATCAACAAATCCTTCAATTTTCTTTAATAGAATTTAGACAGCAGTTTTGTTATCTGATTGGTTTCTTTTATCAGCATTGATAGAAAAGTATTTAAACCACACACTCAGCCTGCAATTACTGCATTGACACGGCGTGAATACATGCAAGTATTAAAAAAAAAAATCAAGCAATCTTTGAGAGTTAAGGCTGCACTATTATAGTGATTAAAAAAGTAAGCATTTCAATTATTGCAAATATCTTTTTCTTTTGGTGTCTAAGAATTCCTTTCCCTTTCATAAATTAATAATGCTATGTGTGACTATACCAGTTTGCCACCCAGCTAATTGTATTTGTTTTCTAATCCTGTTAGCCTTAAAATATTGGTGCACCTTTTCCCCCAGTCACTGCAAGATACCGGTATCCTTTATTATTATTATTATTATTATTCAGGATTTATATAGAGCCAACAGCTTGCACAGGGCTTTACAAAATAAAGGGAGACAGGACAGTCACAAGGTAATTCAATACCAGAGGGATCAGAGGGCCCTGCATGTGGGAGCTTACATTCCAAAATGGCGGGTCGAGAGATACAAAAGATAATAACTGAGGGATGAGCTTTTGGAGAAAGTGAAAGTACAGTTTATTGGGTGGAGGGATAGGCCTCTCTGAAGAGATACATTATCAGGGATCAGCTAAAGGTGGAAAAAGTAGGAGTTAAGCCTCGTACACACCACCCAGCGGATTGAAGGAAAAAAACTTGACAGCTCAGGTTGGAGCCGCTGTTCCAACAATCTGATGTTAGTATAGTGATTTTCCCCTGCTGTTCTATTGTATTCTGATGGCGGGACGGCCCCCACGACAAAACACTTCAGTCAGCACTCTCCATTGGCTGAAAGCGCTGACTGGGAGCCGGTCAGCAGACCTTTTTTCGGTCATGATCTAATGTCGGACCAGCTGCCATACACACAGGCTTAATGTCATGTCATGTCCTGCATGTATCTTTACCTGTCAAATGTCTCCCCTCTGTCTGTTATTAGACCCGAAAAACTGCATATTCTGTGGGTGGGTCTGTTGTCTGGAGCTCAGTGGGTGGAGTCGAGATGTCAGTAGACTCCCCGCCCACCTCTACACTCCCCTTGTCAATATGCATTTCTCCTGTGTATTTCTAACACTGAACTTCTGCTGAACTTCTGCTATGATCTCTAACATCCAGGGAAAAGACAGGAAAGTAACCACATGACTTCAGCATGCCAAATCATGCTGAGGTGTGGAACAGCCAATCCTTGCAGAGCTGCTGAAGAAAGAAGTGGGGGTGGGAAATAAAAAATAATGCCTGTGTCTTAGGCTAGTGCACGAGATGTAAATCTCCTGTCACTCACAGCAAGGGGGAGTATTTGACAAAGTTTTTCTCAGTTTGTCAAGATTTTTCTCACTGAACAATAAAAGAGGATTGCTCAGAGATGGATTAACTCTGTGTGGCAAGACTGGGCTCAAATGATAGGAAATCTTATACTCTACAGTATGATAAAAAAAAAAAAAAAAATTCAGCTTTACATCCACTTTAAGCTGCACAGATTGGGAGAAGGCATTCCAGAGGATACGAGAGGCTCAGGAGAAATCCTGGTGGCACGCATGGTAGGAGGTGACGCGGTAGCTGGAGAGCTGGAGGTCTTGGGAGGAGCAAAGAGAACAGTTTGATTGATATTTTGAGACAGGTTTGGAGATGTAGCTGAGGGCAGAGTTGTGGATGGTTGATGGCATGTTGTGGAGTTGCGGATGGCTGGTGGCATGTTGTTGGTATTTTGAATTTTATTCATTGGGCAAGCGGAAACCAGTGACAGGATTGGCAGAGAGGGGTAGCAGACACTGAGTTGTTGATTAGGTAGATAAGTCTGGCAGCAACATTCATGATAGACTGAATAGCCTATGTAAAGGTAGGCCAATGAGGAAGAAGCTTCAGCAGTTGAGGCAAGAGATAACCAGGGAGTCAATCAGTAGCTTTGTGGTGTTGTTGGTTAAAAATGGGATGTATTTTGTAGATGTTACAAAAGTTAAGGTGGCAAGATTTGGACAGTGATTGGATGTGGGTCTGAAAGAAGAGGTCGGAATTTTGGAATACATTTAGCACCCTGTCATGAATGGGGGACACTGATAGTTGTGCCATTGATCTTTAAGGAGACATTAGAGGAGGTAGACTGGGTAGAAGGAATATTGTGAGCTCAGTTTGTCAGTTAGTAAATCAGTGGTGTGTGAGGAGACTGACAGGATGAGCAGGAGAGTATAGGATTGATTTGGGTATCATTAGAATAGAAACGGTCTTGTAAACTGTGGTAGGATATCAGCTGACCCAGGGAGGAGATTTAGGTAGAGAATAGAAGAGATCAGAGGATGGAACCTTGGAATACCCCTATGGAAAGAGGAGTAGGTAGAGTTGTAAATGACATAGGTAAAATGAGATAGATAAAAGGAGAACCAGCAAAGAGCAGAGTCGCAAAGGCCAAGGGAGTGGATTTTTTGATGAGTAGTGGGTGGTCAACTGTATCAAAGACAGCAGAGAGGTCAGAGAGTAAGAGTATGGTGTAGTGGCCATTGGTTTTAGGAGGGCAATTTCTATGGAGTTTTGCAGGTGAAATCCAGACTAAAAGGGGTCAAGAAGGCTGTTATGGAGGTGGCTGCTCATTCAGTTGTAGATTAATCGTTCTAGGAGTTTGGAGATAAATCAGGGGCTTTTAAAGTATGTAGGTGACCAGTGCATATTTTGGAGGGTTGGGGAAGATACCAGTAGAGAGGGAGCAATTGAGGATGCGAGTTTTGGGGGCAGGTGGTTAGGTGGGCATTACAAAATAGTTTAGCAAATTCCTTTATGGTAACAGGGTTAAAAGAGGTAAGTATTGATTGCGGAGTCGGACATCGCATGTTGGGTGGAGGAGATATCTGGACAGTGGAGATCTCTTCACAAATTGCTTTAATCTTAATTTTAAATGATTGCCAGTCTTCTGAACATTGAGCGAATTAGTGGATGGAGGCAGTGGAGGATGAAATAGAGAGTTAATGGTAGAATAAAAGTTGACAAGGACTGGATTAGAGTGTGTTAATGGGAGCAGTCAAATAGATTTGTTTGTGAAAGCAGGAACTATATTTTTAGTTTTACACCACAATTGCTCAAGAGCGCAACTATATCTTTTGAGACTTCTGGTTTCTTCTGTTTGGCAAGGTTGTAGCTGTTGGGGCCTAATTCTGTGTGTTGAATTTGCCAAGAATGATATTGGGTATTTGAGTATAGAAAGTAGGGTAGCCAGGCAAAGAAATCATTAAGGAAATGTGTTACTGATCCAGGAGGCCGATAGCTCATAGCAATTCTCAGAGAAACAGAAAAAAATAGAGAAATACAATGAGTTAGAAAAAAAGGCGAGGGACAGAGAGGGAGGTGAGAGATTTGTGGGGATAGAAGGATTACACCTCTACCTCGTTTTCATTGATTGAGATGATTGTGGGAAAGGGAGTACCTACAGTCTAAAGATAACATACTATTTATGCATATGATGGTATGACTATAGTGACAGTTCCCTATGGGATATAGCTTGCTTTATCCTATTTTATCTCTGCTTTCAAATCCTAATGACTGTGTTAAATCTTAGCCCTTTTGAATCTCTTTCTCTTCTAGGTCTCCAGATATATTATCCAACCTCAATATCAGATCTATGTATATTGGACCTGTGCTTCCTGACCATGATATCCTATTATGTTCATCTGAACTGTCTGCTAACCTGATAATGACATTGGCCTTATCTCTGCTACCTCTGTTTGTCTACCCCCTGCCCTGATCTGCTTCTCTATGTATCATATGTCTGCCTGGTGATTCTGTAGTGTTATTATGCTTGCCTTTATAATGCCAATAGGGCAAGCCTGAGAACCATGACCTGGAACTGTAACATACTGCAATATGTATAATCTCCGCTATGTGGGAGGTTTTAGTGAAAACTTAACACCCGTTAAATTTCACCTACCACTAGTCACATAGGAAACCTGTTTTAGTCTCTAGGTACCCCAGCATGCTCTTGTCATTAGAATTCAGTGCTTTAGGATTTGCAAAATTACCTGTTTATGACCAATAATCCCTTGTTGTTTGTTAGAGTGAGTGGGTTCTACTTTTTGCTGCCCTGTACCCATATCCTTATGACTAAACATTTTGTGCAACATGCGTTAAAGTTTTTGCTTTGATGTCTGTTCACCCATGAATGTCTGTGCCTCTTTACAATTAAGTTATGTTCAAGCAATAGAACTACAGAATGAAGTGGTTTGATTTTAAATGGTTTTATTTAGACATCATGTTTGAGGAAAATAGATTGAGCTACACTTACATCTGTGCGTTTGTCACACAGTGCATTTTTAGAGCATTGCTACCAACTTCTATGGTAGGTGCATTTTGCTGGAGACAACACCAAAAGAAGTGAAATATGTGCATGTAGCCTAAGCTGAAAAGTGAAAAATTGATATGGGGGGCATCTGTAGTGTCAGTAGCGAGTCACAACTGGACTAGAAATTACTTTATTAAATGTTGCTAAAACCAAGACTTCTTTTGTTAGTTTTGGAGAGAAAAGTTAAATGTTAGAATGGCTTCTTTATTTTTTTGCTGTCGGTGACCCTACTGGAGAGATTTTATCTCTGTATTTGTGCCAGTGAACATTGTCACAGGGACAGAAAATGAAAGGGAATCTAAAATTCTACAGTTGTCACCAGAAGAGGGGGTGAAAGAAAATATTCCAATGGGGACAACTTTTTTTTGTGCCAGCTGTATACAAAGGAATTTTCTTTCATTCTGTGAAGATTTTAAATGTACATCACATGATATAGATGGGGAAAAACTGTCAGAGGTTCATTTATTCATCAAAACAGGAATGGATCAAAATAAATGCAACCATTAGACAATATTTGATTGGTAAAAAAACAAAAAAAAAAACAACACAAATTGGATCCGTTGTCAAAAGAACATCTTTGGCTGGGGGAAATAAAGTGTTTTTTTTGCTTTGAGTTGTTTTGTAGGTATAAATGCTCAATGAAATAAATAGCACCATATTAAGTTCTCTTTTTATTCCTATATCAGCATGTCACGCAATGAAAGAATCACTCTTCACTACATAGAGACAATGGTAATCCAGTGGACTCATCAGATAACTGATATTCTAAATCGAGATTCTGCACAGAAGATTTTACAAGGTGAACATCCAGGCCCATCGTATGAGCTGGAGTTTTGGACAATGCAGAAAGAAAACTTGCTTAGTGTTCATTACCAGGTAGAGACCAAACAATGTAAAATGAAATAGTGTTTTTGTCAATCAGTAGCTTCTGGTGCAGGATTTTAAGCACTGTGGTTTTTCAGGGCAGGACTTGTTTCATCTTTTCTCACATGGACTCCCAGTTCATGAAGAGATGAGTACAATGCAAAAGAGTTTTTTATAGTATTTGAGGTTAGAGTGTATCTCTAGTTTTCATATATCCTCCAAGGTTCTGTTCTTGGACCTCTCCTATTTTCAATCTACACCTCCTCCCTGGGTCAGCTGATAGCCTCCCATGGCTTCCAATATCACCTCTATGCTGACACCCAAATCTATTTCTTTACCCCTCAGCTCACTCCTTCAGTCTCCTCATGTATCACTAATTTACTAACAGCTTTATCAGTCTGGATGTCACACCGTTTCCTCAAACTTAATCTATCCAAAACCGAACTTATCATTTTTTCTCCCCCATGTGCTCCTTCCCCTGATCTCTCTGTCAAAATCGATGGCACAACTATAAGCCCATCCCCACATGCCAAGGTCCTAGGTGTAGTCCTGGACTCTGAACTCCCCTTTAAGCCCCACATCCTATGGAACTCATTACCCCAATCTATCTGATTATCTCCTACTCAGTTAGCTTTTAGACGATCCCTGAAAACCCTTCTCTTCAGAGAAGCCTATCCTACCCACACCTAACAACTTTATTTTCATTTTCTCCATCTGATCATCCCCCACAGTTATTACCCTTTGTTCCACTTGACCCTCCCTTCTAGATTGTAAGCTCTAACAAGCAGGGCCCTCTGATCCCTCCTATATTGATTTGTATTGTAACTGTACTGTCTGCCCCCATGTTGTAAAGGGCTGCGCAAACTGTTGGCACTATATAAAATCTGTATAATAATAATAATATAGTAGGGAATACCTGGCATGAGATTTAAACTCTCTTCAGGCAGTAGCCTATAGTGTTGCTGGATTGTCTTGAAGCTAGCAACAACAATCAGCCTAGTTGGATGTGACTGTCCTTGCCAGTGTAACTGAGTGTTTAGACATGTTTTACCTCACAATGCTTAAGGTGGTTGTAAAGCCACTTGTTATGTCTCTACAATCCCCTCTGTTAGATACTAACATGTGCCCAACTGTATGTCATTTATTAAACAAAAGCAGATATCTACCCTATTTTAGAGTGATTCTCGGCTTTCTCCTCTCCCTGTCTGACAGATACAGTGGGAAGGCCCGAGAACTTCCGCTGATGTCAGCCGAGAGGAGGGGAGGAGAGAGCAGAGGAGTTACGTGAGCGTAGGGAAACGCTCTGAAATAAGGTAGATATCAGGTTTTTTAAAACAAAGTGCATACAGTGGAGCACATGGTATTAGCTAACAAAGGGGATTATAGAGACATGACATTATCATTTTGCCAGCAGACACAGCGGATGATTGATGGAGGCACGTAAACTGACCACGGTGTCAGGGCTCAGAAGCCATGACAAACCGTGGTCGGTTTATGGGGGGGGGGGGGGAGTGGTTATTGATTCATTTTTTTAGGTGATACAGGGGGGCAACTTACACAGCACAAGCACTGTGCTGTATAAAATGATTTAACCACTTCAATACAGGGCTTTTATACACCCTTCTCAGACCAATATTTAGCTTCCAGCGCTCTCACACTTTGAATGACAATTGCTAAGTCATGCTACACTGTACCCAAACCAAATTTTTATAATTTTTTTCTCACAAATAGAGCTTTCTTTTGGTGGCATTTAAGCACCACTGAGTTTTTTTATTTTTTGCAATATAAGTGAAAAAAGAGACATTTTTTAAAGAAAAACACTTTTTTTTAGTTTCTATTGTAAGATTTTGCAAATAAGTAATTTTTCTTCATAAATTTGAGCCAAAATGTATACTGCTACATATCTTTAGTAAAAATAACCCAAATTAGTGTATATTATTTGGTCTCTGTGAAAGTTATAGAGTCTACAAGCTATGGTGCAAATCATTGAAAAATGATCACATCTGATAACACCTGATGTACTGAAGGCCCTAACAAGCCAAGAAAGTACAAATACCCCCCAAATGACCCCTTTTTTGGAAAGCAGACATTCCAAGGTATTTAGTAAGAGGCATGGTGAGTTTTTTTAAGTTGTAATTTTTTCCCACAATTCTTGTGAAAAAATTTTTTTTTTTTGCACAAAATTGTCATAAAAACAAGTTATTTCTCTCACACAGCACATGCATACTTGCAATGACACCCCAAAATACATTCTGCTACTCCTCCTGAGTATAGTGATACCACATGTGTGAGACTTTTACACAGCCTGGCCACATACAGAGGTCTAACATCCAACTAGCACCGTCAGGCGTTCTACGAGCATAAATTGCACATCTCATTTGATGACAACCTATCACACTTTTGAAGGCCCTGGAAACGCCCACAAAATGACCCCATTTTGGAAAGCTAACACCCCAAAGTATAATCTATGAGGCATAATGAGTCTTTTGAATGGTTCATTTTTTTCCAGAAGTTTTTGGAATATGTGGAAAAAAAATTAAAACGCATTTTTTTACACAAAGTTGTCCATTCATAAGATATTTCCAACACATTACATGTACATAGCAAGAATGACACCCCAAAATAGATTCTGCTACTCCTCCTGAGTATGGCGATGCCAAATGTGTGAGACTTTTACACAGCCTGGCCACATACAGAGGCCCAACAATGAAATAGCACCTTCAGGCATTCTAGGAGCATAAATTACACATCTAATTTCTCAACCACCTATTACAATATTGAAGGCCCTGGAGCACCAGGACAATGGAAATGCCCACAAAATGACCCCATTTTGGAAAGCTAACACCCCAACGTATAATCTATGAGGCATAGTGAGTCTTTTGAATGGTTTATTTTTTTCCCGAAAGTTTTTGGAATATGTGGAAAAAAAATGAAAACACATTTTTTTATACAAAGTTGTCCATTTATAAGATATTTCCAACACATAGCATGTACATAGCAAAACTGACACCCCAAAATACATTCTGCTACTCCTCCTGAGTATGGCGATACCACACATGTGAGACTTTTACACAGCCTGGCCACATACAGAGGCCCAACATCCAAGTAGCACCATCAGGCGTTCTACAAGCATAAATTACACATCTCATTTCTCAACCACCTATTACAGTTTTGAAGACCCTGGAGTACCAGGACAATGGAAACGCCCACAAAATGACCCCATTTTGGAAAGCTAACACCCCAGCGTATAAGCTATGAGGCATAATGAGTCTTTTGAATGGTTAATTTTTTTACAGAAGTTTTTGGAAAATGTGGAAAAAAAATGAAACCACATTTTTTTACACAAAGTTGTCCATTTATAAGATATGTCCAACACACAGCATGTACATAGCTAAAAGGACACCCCAAAATAAATTCTGCTACTCCTGAGTATGGTGATACCACGAGTGAGACTTTTACATAGCCTGGCCACATACAGAGGCCCAACATCCAAGTAGCACTGTCAGGTGTTCTAGGAGCATACATTACACACAGAAATTCCTGCCAACCTATCCCATTGTTGAAGGCCCTTCATATTTCTAACACATAGCATGTACTGTACATACCAATTACAAACCAAAATACATTCTGCTGAGCAAAAGGTAAAGAAAAGATTACCTGCGGTTTTAGTATTGCAGTGGTCCACAGAGGAGAGCATCGGTCCAGGCAGCAGGCAGGTACGTGGACAGCGACAGCAAAATAGGCAGCAGACAGGCATAGTCAGTACAGGTAGAGATGTTGTCAGCACAGCCAAAGTATTAGTCCAGATAGCAGGCAGGAATGTGGTCAGCAGCAGCAAAAGGATCAAAGGATCGTCCATGCAGCAGGCAGGAATACTGTCCATAGTTAGTACATGCAGCAGGCAGAGGTATGGTCAGCACAGCCAGAGTATTTGTCCAGGGAGCAGGCAGTACCATCAAGCTTAGGGCATTGGTCAGGAAAGAATGGGGACAGAGGTAGAGGCTTCTCCCACCCAAATCGCTTTGAAGCCTCCGGGCAACCAGACCCTGTTCTGGGAACACAGAAAACCAAAAACTTTTTCTGAACTCAGAACACTATTCTGGAGCCCCTCACATATGTGAGACCCCTGTGTAGCAGGGTGAAAGATCAATCCATGGGGCAGGCAAAAACATGGTCAACAGGCCGAGGTCAGTGCAGGTAAAAGGCAGAAATAGATGGCAGAGGCATAGTCGATACAGTCCAGGGTCAGTTCACGTGAAAGGCAGAAACATGGCGGATAAACAATGCAGACGATAGGTAGAGGCATTGTCGAGAAACAGGCCAGGGTCAGTTCATATGGAAGACAATGATATGGTTGGTTGAGGCAGGGAAATATTCAGGACAGAAATTGAAAACGGGGAAATGGCAGTATTAGAAATATGGGCTAATAATTTTCCAGAGTGTGATATCGAAGCATTCTCTGATGCAAAGGCCAGGTTGGGAGGGACAGTCGGGACAATGGAAGCTGGTATCTTTCCTAATTCCTCTTTTGGTGCACACCTGCCATTTTTTTGGGCGTCGTCTTCCGGATCCTGTTGGTGGAATATGGTCCGGGAAATGGCGCTCATGTAGTCTGCTGACACAATCGGAGCGAATGCTTTCTGGCTGGGATACTTGCTGATAGATCAGGGCAGTGACAATGTCTTCAATAAACTTTATGAAGGTGGTGGGTGTTTCTGTTGATTTTTGGTAGATGATGAAAGAATTTAAAAGGGCCAAATGAAAAAAGTAAATTGCAACTTTTTTGTACCAGAAGAGGGATTTTCTTGTTGAAAGGGCTGCAACGTTTGATCATTTAAATCCACCCCCCCCATGAATTTATTGTACTCGTTGATACAGGAAGGCTTGCGAACGGTACCGCGTCTTCTGCGAAGTTCCACCGAGGTGTCATCGTGGATGGTGGACATGATGTACACATCTTTCCTATCCCTCCACTTCACAGCCAACACTTCCTCGTTCCTCAAGCTTGTCGATTCCCCCATTTTGTTTTTTCCTTGTTGTACCACAAGCCAAAGTTTTTTTTTTTAGATATAGGTGGCGGAGAAGGGGCAAACTGGTGTAATAGTTGTCCATGTAAGTATGATACCCCTTTTGGAGGAGTGGGAATGCCAGCTCCCAAACAATTTTTCCACTTATTCCCATGTACGATGGACACTCAGGGGGCTGGATCTGGGAATCTTTGCCTTCGTACACACGGAATAAGTGCACATAACCGGTGGCGCTTTCACAGATCTTGTTGAGCTTCAAGTCATACCTCGCCCTCTTACTGGGGATATATTGCTTGATTCCCAGCCGGCCTGTGAAATGCACCAGAGATACGTCCACAGATATGTTTTTGTCAGGGACATGAAGTTCGGCAAACTTCTTGGAAAAATAATTAATTAGGGAGCGAATGTGATATAGTTTGTCAAAGTTTGGGTGATTTTGGGTGGGGGGAGGGGGGGCACTGTGAGTTGTCACTGAAATGCAGGAAGCGCATTATAATTTCGTATCGGGACCTGGACATGGCCGATGAAAAAATTGGCATATGGTGGATGGGTTTGGTCGACCAATACTTATGCATTTCATTTTTTTTGTAAGCCCCATGTTGAGCGTTAGGCCTAAAAACAATTTAAGCTCCACCACTGTTAGGGGTCTCCATTCAAAAGGATGGGCATAGCTGGAGCTGGGGTTGGTTTCAATGAATTGTTGGGCAAAGGTTTGGTTTGGTCCATGATGCCTTGAGCCAATTCGTCAGGGAAAAATAAATTAAAAAAATCCATTTGGGAAAAACCTGCAGTGTTGACCTGCACACCTGGCTGTGCTGTAAAAGGGGGGATCGTGGCTGACCCTGTGGTAGAAGGCAGCCACAATGGGTTTGCCAAGGCATCTGGAAGCTGGGTTTGGGCCCTAATTCTTTGGCGTGCACTTCTACTGGGCCTTTCCTCCTGGGGTCTACCGCCGTTGGCACTGCTGGTAGCTGCCTGGTGTTCAGACCGTCGTCTTTTTGGACAGACTGCTTCCTCCTTTGATTCGGATCCTGATGTGCTGCCTTCAGGGGGCTCATATTCCGAACCAGAATCGGAATCAGAACTGAGCGGTGAGAGCTCCCCGTTGCTCTCATCGGTCAGACTGAGTATTTGGTATGCTTCTTTTGGGGTGTACACCTTTTCTAGACATAGTGGCTGACTGGCTGTATGTACTCTGGTGGCAAATACTCTGGTGGCAGCTGGTGAGGTAGCGGGTACTCTGGTGAGGTGGCAGGTACTCTAGTGGCAGGTGGTGAGGTGGCGGGTACTCTGGTGGCAGGTGGTGAGGTGGCAGGTACTCTGGTGAGGTGGCTGGTACTCTGGTGGCAGGTACTCTGGTGGCAGGTGGCGGGTACTCTGGTGAGGTGGCGGGTACTCTGGTGAGGTGGCGGGTACTCTGGTGAGGTGGCAATTACTCTGGTGGCAGGTGATGAGGTGGCGGGTACTCTGGTGGCAGGTACTCTGGTGGCAGGTACAGTCATATGCATACGTTTAGGAACCCCTGACAATTTCCATGATTGTCATTTATAAAAATGTGGGTGTTTGGATCAGCAATTTCATTTCACAGTAATATTTCAGTAGTGAAATGAGGTTTATTAGATTAACAGAAAATGCGCAATATGCATCAAAAGGAAATTAGACAGGTGCATAAATTTGGGCACCCCAACAGAAAGATCACATCAATATTTAGTAGAGCCTCCTTTAGCGGAAAAAACAGCCTCTAGACGCTTCCTATAGCCTGTAATGAGTGTCTGGATTCTGGATGAATGTATTTTGGACCATTCCTCCTTACAAAACATCTCCAGTTCAGTTAGGTTTGATGGTTGCCGAGCATGGACAGCCCGCTTCAAGTCACCCCACAGATGTTCAATGATATTCAGGTCTGGGGACTGGGATGGCCATTCCAGAACATTGTACTTGTTCCTCTGCATAAATGCCCGAGTAGATTTTGAGCAGTGTTTTGGGTCGTTGTCTAGTTGAAATATCCAGCCCCGGCGTAACTTCAACTTTGTGACTGATTCCTCAACATTATTCTCAAGAATCTGCTGATATTGAGTGGAATCCATGCGACCCTCAACTTTAACCAGATTCCCAGTACTGGCACTGGCCACACAGCCCCACAGCATGATGGAACCTCCACCAAATTTTACTGTGGGTAGGAAGTGTTTTTCTTGGAATGCTGTGTTCTTTTGCTGCCATGAATAACGCCCCTTGTTATGACCAAATAACTCAATCTTTGTTTGAGCAGTCCAGCACCTTATTCCAAAATGAAGCTGGCTTGTCCAAATGTGCGTTTGCATACCTCAAGTGACTCCATTTGTGGCGTGTGTGCAGAAAAAGCCTCTTTCGCATCACTCTCCCATACAGCTTCTCCTTGTGCAAAGTGTGCTGAATTGTTGAAGGATGCACAGTGACACTATTTGCAGCAAGTTGATGTTGTAGGTCATTGAAGGTGGTCCGTGGGCTGTTTTTGACAGCTCTCACCATCCTTTGTCTTTGACTCTCCAATATTTTATGTGGCCTGCCACTTCTGGCCTTAACAAGAAATGTGCCTGTGGTCTTCCATTTCCTCACTATGTTCCTCACAGTGGACACTGACAGCTTATATCTCTGGGATAACTTTTTGTAGCCTTCCACTAAACCATAATGTAGAACAATCTCTTTGTTTTCAGGTCATTTGAGAGTTGTTTTGAGGCCCCCATGTTGCCACTCTTCAGGGGAGAGTCAAAGAGAACAACAACTTGCAATTGGCCACCTTAAATACCTTTTCTCATGATTGGATGCAGCTGTCTATGAAGTTCAAGGCTTAATGAGCTCACCAAACTAATTGTGTATTCCAATTAATCAGTGCTAAGTAGTTACAGGTATTCAAATCAACAAAATGACAAGGGTGCCCAAATTTATGCACCTGTCTAATTTTCGTTTTGATGCATATTGCGCATTTTCTGTTGATCCAATAAACCTCATTTCACTACTGAAATTTTACTGTGTCCTTCAGTTATTTGATAGATCAAAATGAAATTGCTGATCCAAACACCCAAATATTTATAAATGACGATCATGGAAATTGTCAGGGGTTCCTAAACTTTTGCATACGACTTTGTTATCCTGGATCCAGCACCTCCTGATGGGAACTGTATGCTGCGGATTCTGTTGATTGCCTTTTCCTTTTTTAGGTTAAAGTGCTAGAATTGCTACGATGGTTTAATTGTTACTCCACACTTATCACACCTCCCAAGTTTTTAGTTGCCTCCGGGCAAAGTTTTGGGGTACCAAGCAGACCCTCACTTGAGGGACCTGCGAGGTGGGGGATGGGAAGGTCGACCGTTGTTGACCACATGTGGACAGAGTTTGTAAGTTTTGTTCTTTGTATTGTTTTTTTATGATGTACGCTGTTCTTTTACAACATGAAGTACCTCTTCACGATAAATTGCATGTGGGAATGATCTGGAAAGAGGTTATGGATGGGAGGGAGGCTTCCCTCAATGGTGAGGCATCCTTGTCTACCACCCCCTGGAGTGCGGACCTGCCCAAACCCCCTGAGTCCCTAATCTTTAATAATATCATGTCAGTGCACAGTATAATTTCCTGGAACGTGCGGGGCCTAAATTCTCCCACAAAACGCTCCCTGGTTTTCAATTACCTTAAAAAGTACTCATCCCAGCTGGTCGTCCTTCAGGAGACCCACTTGGTGGGATCTCAGATCTTGGGCCTGAAGAAAGCATGGGTTGGAGCACATTACCATACCACACATTATAGCTTCTCTAGGGGGGTTAGTATCCTGGTTCACAGGAAGCTCCCTTTCCAGCTCATTTATCTGAAAACAGACCCGGAGGGTCGTTTTATAATAATGCATGCCCTTGTGTCTAATAATCCCTTCATCCTGGTGGGTTTATATCTGCCCCTCCTGCTGATGTTGCAGTCCTTAACGTTTTTATGCAGAAGGTGATTACATATGGTGTTGATGATGTCCTCATCGTAGGTGATTTTAACATGACCCCATCTCCTGATCTAGATAGACTCCCCTCCGCCTCTTGGTGGGCCCCTGGCTTGGCCCAGTGGATGGGCGCGTTCGACCTGGTGGATGTATGGCGTTACTATCATCCTCAAGACAGAGGCCTCACCTGCCATTCAGCATCCTTCCAGGCGTTCGCGTGCATTGACTTGGCCCTCGCCTCCCGATCCATGATACGCCGGATCACTGAGACCAGTATGCTCCCAAGGGGGGTCTCGGACCATGCTCCGTTGTGGGTTGGGTTGGCGGCCGGGGCGCAGGGGGGTGCGGATGTGGCATCTGTCCAGGTTTTGGATAGAGGATCCTGCTATACAAGAACATATTCAGGAGGGGGTATGTCACTACTGGCTTGCTAATGAAGAATCTGCTACCCCTGAGGTCACGTGGGATGCCTTTAAGGCCTGGGCGGGGGGGCCTATATTTCCTACACAGCTGCTGCACACAAAGCCTCTGCACAATTGCTCACTGAGCTTGAGGGGGAGGTTGATCTAAAAGAGCCAGCACATGTAGCTAGCCCAAATCCCACTGTGTACGGGGCATGGCAATTTGCACTGCAACAGCTATCACTGCTAAGGATAGACGCGACACACAAATCCCATCTACACTTAGCCCAGAGGATTTTCGAGTTCGGAAACAAAAATGGCAAGATGTTGGCTTGGCTGACAAGGGGTCAATTTACAGTGACTACTATTAGTTTAATTAGGGCCCAGATGGGCACCATCCTGCGCACACCCGCTGAAATTAATGACCGCTTTCTTCTTTATTATAAACAACTTTACTCCACCAAAGTTTCTTATATCACCTCTGACTTACACTCCTACCTTGACTGAATTAACCTTCCTAAGCTTGATAACAAGACGTGTGCTGACCTTGACCGGGAAATAACCCTCGAGGAGGTCCAGAAGGCCATGACCCAACTTAAACCGGGCAAGACACCTGGGGTGGATGGGCTACCCGTAGAATTTTACACAAAATATTTAGACCTGTTAGCCTTAAAATGCTCTATAACGCCCCCAGAGCCAGAGTCCGTACCAATGATAGACTATCTGAGTCCTTCCCGTTGCAGAGGGGTACAAGGCAGGGATGCCCGCTTTCCCCTTCCCTCTTCGCCCTGGCCTTGGAGCTACCGGAGATACTCATTAGGGAGTCTGCCCTGGTTAAAGGACTAAAGGTGGGTCCGCTGGAAGAGAAACTCTCTTTATACGCGGATGATGCGCTGCTTTATTTACAAGACGCAGATGGCTCTCTTGTGGCGACTCTAGACCTGTTTAATGAATTTGGACATTACTCGGGAGTGCACATCAACTGGGATAAATCAATTCTTTTCCCTCTTGATCCCCTAGCACGCACCAATGCCTCAGACAACCAGTTGGTGTGGGTGGAACAGTTTAAATACTTGGGCATTCAGGTTAGACGAGATCCCAACAGTTACTCTGATCTCAACATATCTCCTATACTTACCCAACTTAAGGAGAAATGTATGGCATGGTCCTCACTGCCCCTGAACCCTATGGGGAGAATCAACCTCTTGGAGATGATCTTCCTTCCCAAATTTCTTTACGTTTTTCGGAATTCCCTCATCTGGATGCCCAACTTATTCTTTAAGGAGGTCAAGAAATGTATGGGTAGCTTTATATGGGGAGGAACGCTTCCTAGGATAGCAAAACATGCCCTGATCCTTCCGGTAAGATGTGGAGGCCTGGCTCTCCCAGATATGCGTGTGTACTTCTGGGCGGCAGTACTAGTCACTGTCAGGTGGTGGCTTGTGCGGTCACAGGCAAATGCGGCGGTCTGTCTGGAGGCGGCGATCCTAGGCTCCCTCCAGGAACTGGGGAATTTGATCTACCAGGGGCCTCGGTCCTATAATGCGTTACCTCAGTCCACTAAGACTACACTCAGGACTGTGGACTGCTGCTAGGACTATATTCATTTGCCCCACTAGATGGTCTCCTTTTACCCCGCTATGGGGCAATCCCAACCTCCTGCATCTCCGCACAAGCCCTGACCCTCAGATCTGGGGTAGGTATGGGATAAAAACTTTGGGTGATATTCTAACGACCAACAGACTGCTCTCACTAACAGAACTCAGGACCCGATTCCATCTACCTGGCTGGATATCATTTAGGTATTTCCAGCTGCGTCACGCTATAAGAGCTCAGTTCCCTTCTATCCCGAAGCTAGACATGGACCCGATAGAAGGGAGATTGGCCCTGGAACAATTATCTAAACCCCTGTCCACACTGTATTTTGACCTACTGGATTGCCACTCCCCTAGGATGGAGCGCCTCTGGGAAAAGTGGAAGACTGACATTCCAGACCTAGACAGGGAGGACTGGGATGACTGTCTCGGGGAGAGTGCCCAGACATTAATTTCATCTAAGGACAGACTGATTCAAGTCAAATTCTTGCACAGGGTTTATTTTACCCCCCAGCGGCTACATAGCATATATCCAGAGAGATCTGCTAATTGCACTAGATGTGGTGGAGAGGAGGGTACATTTATGCATATGTTCTGGAGCTGCCCTAGCGTGACCCGGTTCTGGTTAGGATGTAGTTAAGCCCTCTCGTGTTAGTGTTATTACCTCCTATGGAGGAAGCTTGGAAGCTTGGAACTGTATGCTATGTTAATGTTAATGTTAATATTCTACTAATCTGCATATATGATACTCAACCTTTGTATGACACCCTACATGTAATTTGTAATTACGTTTCTATTGTACTTCATAAAATGTATCACATCTATACTTTTTCTTCAATAAAAGAACAGTCTGTTCATGTTATAAACCTTCATCTTAATGGAGAAGTGGTAAAAGAACAGACATACATACTTACCTACCTGATGCAACATTGGTCCAATGCTGCAAGCTGTCCGCCACTGCCTGAGAACTGAACAGTCACGTGACAGCAGATCGCTCAGTTCTCGGGTCCACTCTGAACATAGAGCGGTGACTGTCAATCACCACTCTCTGCTCTGCCCCTCCAGTGCTCATTAGAGAGCTGGGCTGTGGAGCAGGCGGGAGTGGCTGGCTCAGGCTCTCTGTCAATTCGACAAGCTGAGTTAAATTTGCAGTGGGATCGAAGCAAAGCTAGGCTTTCAGGAGAGGTAAAAACATGGCTGGAACTTCCGTTTTCACTGTCGGTCTGAACGAGGCCTAAAGCTGGCCATGCACCAGTAGATTTTCGAACAAACGTTAATATAAATATTCATAGGAACATTTGTACGAAAATTCTCAGTACATTCGATGACTTGGCGTATGTCATTCGAAAGTACTTAAAAACTTTCAAAAACATTCACTATTAGAAAAGTGTTTCTTTCGTTAGAGAAACATTTTCCATCTGCTTCCTTCAAAACCTCCCACTGTCACTGTAGTCAAAAAAGAAAGAATTTGACATCACTAACAATCTGAAAATTAAACCAATGTTTATAAAATGAAAAGGTACTAATTTCTACTAGTGTATAACCAGCCTAATTTACCTCTAGGTGGTGGTGGAGTGTTTCACCTGGGAAGACACATATGAAGATTATTTGGGAAACATTACATGTACTGTAGCTACCTAAAGATGTTTGCTATAAAATTAAAGTTTTTCTTTTTCACCTTCACTTGTAATGGACTTTTGATGGTAATATACTTTGATTTGGAGGTTTTACGCTTTTTTTTAGTACTATAGTCAAATGGCAAAAATATGAATTCTGGTTGGATGCTATGAATGTTTTTTCTTTGCCTCATTTAATAAAATGTTTTTAATTTAACTGGTTTTGCACCTTACCAATGCTCTGTAGAGAAGCACCCCCCCTGCATTGCTACCATTCATAAAAATAGTTTTCACATATCATGTACCATTGGTCTAAGCACACTAAATATTTAAAGGCATGTTATGTGATTGATTGCACTTTGTTTTTAGAACAGGGGCCCCTATTATCATATTGTTTTATTAAAGATGGGATACACTCAGAAACTGAAATGCATATTTTATCTCTTTATTCTACAGTTGCAGACTGCAGAATTCCAAAAAGTGATTGATAAACTGCAAGAAAAGAGGAGCAGTTATTACACTGGTTTCATGGATTTGATCAATAGAGTGGATGAAGGTAGCACAATGTTTGTTATCACCAAATTCATAGCATACATTAAAGAAAAACTGCAGTTTATAGTACAAAAAACATTCCTCTAGCTTCTAATGGCTGGGCAGTTAGGGCCCCTCCACATTTGTGTGTTGAACAGAAGCTTTTTTTTTTTTAATACATTTTGTTTATCTCACATGGTCAGTTTACAAGCAGTACTTAGAGGTTTTCTTTAATTTTTCTTTTTATTGTTACTATAAATACCAGTCAGCATTTAATGACTAAATAGGTATTAAATACGGACTGGTAAAAAAATAGTGTTTATAAAGTGTTTATTCTCAATCATGAAATATAAAAACGTAATGCACACAATATATAGTAATGCCCCGTACACACGGTCGGATTTTCCGACGGAAAATGTGTGATAGGACCTTGTTGTCGGAAATTCCGACTGTGTGTAGGCTCCATCACACATTTTCCATCGGATTTTCCGACACACAAAGTTTGAGAGCAGGATATAAAATTTTCCAACAACAAAATCCGTTGTCGGAAATTCCGATCGTGTGTACACAAATCCAACAGACAAAGTGCCACGCATGCTCAGAATAAATAAAGAGATGAAAGCTATTGGCCACTGCCCCCTTTATAGTCCCGACGTACGTGTTTTACGTCACCGCGTTTAGAACGATCGGATTTTCCGACAACTTTGTGTGACCGTGTGTATGCAAGACAAGTTTGAGCCAACATCCGTCGGAAAAAATCCTAGGATTTTGTTGTCGGAATGTCCGAACAAAGTCCGACCGTGTGTAGGGGGCATAACAGGTTCATATCACAGCATATATGTTTATAAGATACATGTCATAATGGTGGATTAATCAGGTGCTATGATAAGGCTAAGAGCCCAATCATACTTTTCTGCAAACATTACAGTGTAGAAGTTCATCAAGGACCCATAGGAAACAAATGAGTAGATACAGTCTTATACACATCAATTACTCACATGAGGCGCCGTATAAGCTAATTTATTTTTGTAGGTCCCCAGTGAGGGCCCACACACAAACAAAAAAACTACCTTTTTTCCCTTGTGTTTTCACAAGTACTATAAGTGTTGTGGTACATTAATGGGTCAGGTGTGATGTTTACTGCATGGTTGTGCATTGGAGGTCTTAAAAACAAATGCACCACACATAAAGGTGTGAAGCCTGTCTGTGTGGTCAGCCCATTTTTTTATTGATAAGAGCATAAAACATATTCAGTCCATAAGAAATGTATCATAATATATATATATATATGGCATCCAGTTTTGGAACACACCTCCCTGCCAATGCCTGCTTTCTCAGTATTCTGGCATTAAAAACTTTAATTCAAATATATTCCTCAATAACTACAAAGGATATTAATCCACTTTGTGTAACAAAATGACTTGACAAACCCAGGCATTAACTTGTAAAAGTAGAAGTGACATCATCACTGTTTTGTACATCACCTGTGCAGAGAGTAGAGCTGTGGGAGTTGCCCAGCAGGCCCACCCACTACAGGCTGCCTGCAGAAAACTACCAGCCAGGCCGCGATGACATCACTCCTGCACATGCATGCGAGTCACTTTACCATGTCACACAGAGCGGGCCATAAATGTGGTCTGAGCTGCGCATGTGTGACACAGACTACATTATCGCTGACAGGCCGGGGGAAGCAGTTATAACAGAAAATACCACTAGGGTCTCTTCTGATATACAAACCCTGCCTGTACTTCTTCAAGCAGCCTCTCCTTATTATACACTACCGCAATAATGTTTTTTTTTTTAATATAAAAGATCTTTTGCTGCCTCTATCATATACATTGGGGTAACATAGTTACATAAATAGTCTGATTGAACAAAGACACAAGTCCATCGAGTTCAACCACTAAAAGGGAAAAAAGAATTTGCTCCAGCAGGGGAAACAATTCCTTCCTGATCCCCCAAGACGCAATTGGACATTCCCTGGATCAACTTTACCTATAAATACAGTGGTACCTCGGTTCACAAACTTAATTCATGAAAGGACTCTGGTCGCGAACCGAATTGGTTGCGAACCGACGCAAATTTTCCCATAGGGTTTCATGTAAATCAGGTTAATCCGTTCTGAACTTTTTTTTTGGTTTATATACTGTATACAGTAAAATTATGAAATGTATGTGCAAAATAAAGGATTTTAAACATATATTACATATGGTCTTTTACATTAAGCTGACCTCTCATGTGTACATCTGAAAAGAAGAAAAAAACTATAGCTCCTCTTTAATACTTGTTTGAAACAATCCCAAACCTCAATTTAAATTACTAATCTAGGGGCCAGAAAACAGCACTGTGCATCCAGGAAAAGATCATCTGAGAGCATGATAAATTTGAAGATTTCATATGAACTTTTTTCCATGATTTCCAATCAGGTGACCCCACCCTCATTATAGTCAGGGGGCAGAAACCCCTATCTGAGTGGACAGGTTCTCCTAAGACTCTCATCTTGCATTGCTCTTCTCAATATGAACGTGTCAGAGCAGGGCCGCGGCTCGTGTTTGTGAAAGCGGAGTTCGTGAACCAAAGCTAATTTTTGTGAACTCTTCTGTTCGAGAAAAGTTGTTCCTGAAAAGAAGCGTTCGTGAATCACGGTATCACTGTATAAGTATTAGTACTAGTATTAGTATTATGTACATTTTGGAAAGAATCCAGGCCTTTTTAACTCTTTCATGACTAAGCCTATTTTTGAAATTTGGTGTTTACAAGTTAAAATCCATATTTTTTGCTAGAAAATTACTTAGAGCCCCCAAACATTATATATATATTTTTTAGCAGAGAATCTAGAGAATAAAATGGAGATTGTTGCAATATTTTATATCACACGGTATTTGTGCAACGGTGTTTTAAACGCACATTTTTGGAAAAGGGACACTTCCATGAATTTAAAAAAATCCAAACAAGTTACCCCAATTTTTTTGTATAATGTGAAAAAAGATGTTACGCCGAATAAATAGATACCAAACATGTCACGCTTTATAATTGCACGCACTCGTGGAATGGCGATAAACTATGGTAGCTATGAATTTCCATAGGCAACGCTTTAAATTTTTTTTACGGTTACCAGGTTAGAGTTACAGAGGAGGTCTAGGGCTAGAATTATTGCTCTTGCTCTGACAATCGCGGCGATACCTCACATGTGTGATTTGAACACCGTTTACATATGCGGGCGTGACTTCCATATGCGTTTTCTTCGCTGCGCGAGCTCGCGTGGACAGGGCGCTTTAAAAAAATTTTTTTTTTATTTATTTTATTTATTTTTATACTTATAAATTGTGTTTAAAAAAAAAAAAATGTTTTTTTTTTACTTTTATTGCTGTCACAAGGAATGTAGACATCCCTTGTGACAGTAATAGGTGGTGACAGGTACTCTTTATGGAGGGATCGGGGGTCTAAAAGACCCTCCTTTGCACTTCAAAGTATTCAGATCGCCGAAAACTGCGATTCTGAATACTGTGTATTTTTTAAAATTCGGCGCCATTGGCAGCCGAGTAAACGGGAAGTGACGTCATGACGTCGCTTCTGCGTTTACATTGAGAAGGCTGGAACGAAGCCGCCCACAGCTTCGTTCCAGCCCACCCACAGCCGCCGGAGGCAGCCGATTGGACACCGGGCCTCTCGATCGCACGGGAGGCCCAGTAAGAGCGGCGGGAGGCAGGGCGTCCCCTCCCGCTCCTCCGGTATAACAGCCAAGCGGCTTTTAGCCGCATCGGTTGTTATATACAGATAGCCGATCGCCCGCTCAAAACAACGGTACCGGGATGATGCCTGCAGCTGCGGGCATCATCCCGGTATAACCCCTGAAAGCCGAGTATGCACATCTGCGTACAGTCGGCGGGAAGGGGTTAAAATCAATCTACTGAGCTGGCCAAAACCATCTCTTGAGGGAGTCTATCCCACATTTTCACAGCTCTTATTGTGAAGAAACTTTTCCGTATTTGGAGATAAAATCTCTTTTCCTCCAGATGTAAAGACTGCCGCCTTGTCCTCTGTGATGACCTTAACGTGAATAACTCAACACTAGGTTCACCATATAGTACGCTTATGTATTTATACATGTTGACAATATCCCCCCTTAATCTCCTCTTTTTTAAGAGAGAATAAATTCATTCCCCCTAATCTTTCCTCATAGCTGTGCTCCTCCATGCCTCTTATGAGTTTGGCTGCTCTTCTCTGCACCTTCTCCAGTTTCCCGATAACCTTTCTGTAAACTGGTGCCCAAAACTGAAGTGCATATTCCAGATGAGGTCTTACTAATGATTTGTACAGGAGGAAAGAGAGCATATGTTGGGGGGGGGGGGGGGAGATGGGGGGTAGCCAGCATGAGAAAATAATTTTTTAGCCTTTATTTCTTCACACCTCATTCAAATGATTGAAATAGCTTGTAATGGCAATTAGCTGCAACACTGTCAACCTGCACAATGATTATATGGGTGGTATATTTTAAAAAGTCTACAGAGCCAAGAAATTAACCTGGCTTCATGCGTTGAATTGAATTTTTCACTACAGAGACCCAAGCTGCCATTGCTAACTTGTTTTTTAATGAGACCATGTCATAATCTTCTACCCTGACAACACTACTTAGGTAAGCAGTTTGTATAAGGAGTACTTACAGATGCACTGTTTTCTGCAGCAGCTTGAGAGCTCTAAGTAAAGATATCATAGCCACAATTGTGCCAGAAAATTCCCACTTCTGGAGTGAATGATAACGGTGCTGCAACAGTCCCTATTGCTCTCAGTAGTGCAACCAGAAAGGAGATGACAGCCCAGGAGTTTGCGTCATTAAAACCTAGGCCACCACTGTTAGCTCCCATGTTTCTGTCCTCCCAGTTCTATGGTAGGATTGCCTCTATATAGTAAAGATTGTCCAAAGTAATCTAGCATAAATACCACAGTGTCCTGCAACAACATAATATAATGTTTTGGCTTACATACTTCCAACCTCCTTACAAACCATCAGGAGCTCATTTACCTGCAGTGGTTCTTTAGAAGGAGATCACCCAATCAGATACCTTTTACGGTCAAAATATAAGCTGGAATCTGGTTGTTATCACATTGTCTTTTACTTTACCCACTGACTTGTGTTACCCCTTATGCTTATTGGCATTCCATTTATGGTTGAGTAACATGTCTATGACTCTGCCAGTACCTGTACAAGAGCATTTCACTCTTCTTGTCACAAAATTTTGCTGTGTGCAGCAGGAAAATTGAGATTTAAATACAGACGCAGGGGGTTGCAGCAGATAGATTTCCTCACTGGAGTCACCAAGACGTAAAGGAAGCTAGTGTACACTTTATTTGTAGAGATTCTACAATAAACAAAATACCATTTTTGGTAGATTAACAATTTAAAAGTACAATCTCTGACTGTACATTTTGTTTTACTGCAGCTTTTACAGAAGCACAAGAGATTGAACTGTATCTTAAGCCTTTAAAGTTTTACATTGCCCACCTGGAGGAATCAAACTTCCCAGACATTGAGGATTTCTTGTTGCCTCTATTCCATACCATATTCCTAATATGGACCAATTCCCTCTATTACTGCACCCCTCAACGCATCATTGTACTTTTGCAAGAGTTCTGCAACCTTCTTATTGACCGGGTAAGAACACTTTGCTCTTTATGATTCAGCTGAGAACTTTGGGCCTGATTTTTAAACAGGATTGTTTGTAAGATTCAGAATCTCTACCTTATAGTTTTTTCAACAGTGTAGTCTTATCTCTCAGAGATGGTTGATCATTCAGTATCTTCTCCATTGTTTAAAAATGTCCCCAGACCAGAAGTTTTATACCAACAGACTACATACCTCCTGCCACAACAGAGTGCTGATTAAAGGCTCTCATAAAGCTGTCAAATAACAAACATGCTGCCAAGACATCATGGAAGAAAGCTAAAATGTCTCTTAATTGACAATTTATACTCTATCAGCAGCCCACAGAATGTCTGTCTTTGGCACTGGGCCCACGTAGAAAAGGACTCCATGGAGGTCCAAAGCCATATTTACTGCTCTGAGAATGCAAGTATTTAGCTTAATAAGACATATATGCACCTTTGAGAGGTAACACTGCACTACTGCAGCATAATAAAAACTGAAACTCTGAAGCCAAGATGCAATGTTCTAAGGTGTTTTTTTTAGAATGGAACAAATGAAAATTCAAGGTTCTGTCTATAACAATCAATCATATTCCTGCTTTTGGTTTATGACAAACAAAAGAACAGTTACAGCTAAAAGCTGGCTGAATCCTGTGGACAGAGGCATGTTATTAGCAAAATCACATTAACCAATGCTATGATGACTCGAGACTACGACCTACATAATGCAGAGGCATCTTCATACTGGAGTGTGGGTATACAGGTGCATCTCAAAAAATTAAAATATCATCAAAAAGTAAATTTATTTCAGTAATTCAGTTCAAAAAGTGATAGATTTATTACACACAGAGTGATATATTTCAATAATTTCTTTCTTTTAATTTTGATGATTATGGCTTACAGCTAGTGAAAACCAAAAATTCAATATCTCAGAAAGTTAGAATATTACATAAGAACGATTAAAAAAAAAGATTTTTAATACAGAAATGTTGGCTTACTGAAATGGATGTTAATGTACAGTATAGTATGCATTTATTACTTGGTCAGGGCTCCTTTTGCATGAATTACTGTGTAGCGGTACCCCCATGGGGGCGCTGAGTGTAGTAGTTCCACCTGTCACCCTGCCCCAGCCTGGCATTCACTTCCAGTCACTCTCCAGACAATGAACAGTCCATCAGCTTTGTTTTTGTTATTTTATTGAGGGATTAAACTTGGATGGGGTAAAGGGATTATGGAATGCCCAGAATCAATAGTTTTAAACAATGAGATGATTGATTGGAACATCTATTCACATTCTCTAAAGCGCCAGACTTCTCCAGGACAACGCTTATTTGTAGACTGTTACTTTCTCTCCTGTGCAATACTTGGTTCCTGGCACAGCTAGCACATGGTTGGGCCCAACTCTGAATTAAGCCCAACTTCAGGGATTGCTGGCAGGGACCACGGGCCCCTTTGGTGTAGCAATCAATGATGAAAGAAAGTCTTTTAGTGTTAGCTGTATTGAGGGGGACTACTGATCCCATTCATTCCTGTGCAGGCTCTGATAGCCCTCCTGGCTGCAGCCACCTGACTTCATTGCCAGTAACATCACAGTCTCTCCCGTGGTTCTACATCCACTCCTGGCATGTCTCTCCCAGCTGGTGGATCCCTCCTAAAGACTTGCCCGGCAGTGTTCCCCGCTGTCCCCTCCTGCTCCTGTTCAGGACACCCCTTGGGTTGTGTGGGGTTCCTTCACAGCTCCGAGCCCCTGGCCCAAGGTCACCCCTCCCAGACTGGGGTGCTCCCTTCAAGGCCCCGACAGCCTAACACTCCATCTCTCAGTTCTTCCACCCAAACAACTCCTCTCCAGCTGGGCTGACCCAAGGTATTTAAGGAGGCCTGCCTCCCTGCCAATCTTAGTTGGGGATTGGTCAGGGCTCCTTACCACACCCCAGACAGCTACACCTCTCTTCCCCTCCTCTGCCTCTAGAATCTTCTAGAGGTCAGAGGGAGGTAACCGAAAGGTGATGCTATCTGTGAGTCACCAGCCTACACTAAACCAATCCCCGGCCCCCAGATCAAAACAAACAGGCCTACCTTTTAGCTAGGCCTGCCTAAATTTACCTGCACTGGCCAAAAAAAATAACTCTAGCAACTACCTAAGGTAGAGGGTGCTACAACTGCATCAATGCGATGTGGCATGGAGGCAATCAACCTGCGGCACTGCTGAGGTGTTATGGAAGCCCAGGTTGCTTTGATAGCAGCCTTCAGTTTGCCTGCGTTGTTGGGTCTGGTGTCGCTCATCTTTCTCTTGCCAATACCTCACAGATTCTCTATGGGGTTTAGGTCAGGCGAGTTTGCCGGCCAATCAAGCACAATGATACCATGATCATTAAACCAGGTTTTGGTACTTTTCACAGTGTGGGCAGGTGCCAAGTCCTGCTGGAAAATAAAATCAGCATCTCCATAAAGCTGGTCATGATGTGCTCTAGAATTTCCTGGTAGAGAGCTGCACTATGGCTCCCCAAATCATCACTGACTGTGGAAATTTCACACTGGACTTCATGCAACTTGGATTCTGTGCCTCTTCACTCTTCCTGCAGACTCTGGGACCTTAATTTACAAATGAAACGTAAAATTTACTTTCATCCAAAAAATGGACTTTGGACCACTGAGCAACAGTCCAGTCCTTTTTCTCCTTAGTCGGAGTAAGATGCTTCTGATGTTGTCTGGTTTAGGAGTGGCTTGACACAAGGAATGCAACAGTTGTAGTCCATGTCCTGGATACATCTGTGTGTGGTGGCTATTGAAGAACTGACACCAACCGAAGTCTACTCCTTGTGAATCTCCCCCAAATTCTTGAATAGCCTTTGCTTTACAATTCTCTCAAGGCTGTAGTTATCCCTTTTCCTTGTGCACCTTTTTCTACCATGCTTTTTCCTTTCACTTAACTTTACATTAATATGCTTGGATATAGCACTCTGTGAACAGCCAGCTTTTTAGCAATGACCTTTTGTGACTTACCCTCCTTGTGGAGGGTGTCAAAGACTGTCTTGTGGACAACTGTTAAGTCAGCAGTCTTCCCCATGATTGTGTAACCTACTGAACCTGAGAGACAATTTAAAGGCTCAGGAAACATTTACAGGTGTTTTGAGTTAATTAGCTGATTAGAGTGTGACACCGTGAGTCTACAATATTGATCTTTTTCACAATATTCTAATTTTCTGAGATACTGAATTTTTGGTTTTCACTAACTGTAAGCCATAATCATCAAAATTAAAAGAAAGAAATGCTTAAAATATATCACTCTATGTGTAATGAATCTATATACTATATGAGTTTCACTTTTTGAATTGAATTACTGAAATAAATTAACTTTTTTGATGATATTCTAATTTTTTGAGATGCACTTGTATGTGAGAATCTTTTGAAATTTTTTAATGAGTTCAGATTTTGTTGCCTAAAAAGGCACAATTTTATATAAACTTATTGAATGAGGGTGGGGGTAAACGTGAAATAATTATAACTCACATGGAGGCACCGTCCCTGGTAGAAACAAAATTCAGAAAGACGTGGGGTGGGACTTTACATGTGCCTCAATGGAGTATGGATAATAATTTATAACATTTAAAAAAATATATAAAGATATTTTATTTACCATCCTCGGATGGGAATATTTAAAACATTACAATCTGAAAGAGAGTACAGTTTACTGTTTTTTTGATCCAGGTTGTGCGAGTCCTGATATAGAGTACCAGAAGTGTGGCCTACGTGTTTTGCGGGAACCCCTCTTCGCCAGGGCCTTTTAGAATGGCACAAACAGCATGTAAATACTAAAGATGTCCTAAAGATACAAAATTGCGAAATTCGCTATATCGTAAAATTATGTTAGGTAAAATGTTAATAATGCATATATAAAACATAGAAAACTCCTACACTGTTGTAGGGTATTTATAATTACCCTTTGGTACAAAATACTGATATAACAACATAAAGATATTTTTTTGACAAAGATGCAGTTACAAGTCATGTTTATTTATGTCCAGCGGTGTCCTATAGACACAGGGATATTCCATATAGAGACAGGGAGAGAAAAATGGATGTTCAAGTTTTGCATACGGAGATTAAATTTATCAATACTACGTATATTTGTTTATGGCTTACCTTCAGGTTGCTTGTGTAGCATGTCGGTCCGGGAGGGACGATGAGCCTGGGGAGCCCGTGGGGATACCCCGCCAAGCCCTGCTTAGGGAGACACAGGCAGACCCCTCTGTATATAAAATAATATAATATAGTATACTATAATGATGAGGCTGTGAATGCTAATTAGAGTGAGTGTTATGCAGCGGAATGTCCGATGGAAAAAGTCCGACGGAAGCTTTTCATTGTATATTCCGATCATGTGTATGCCTCATCAGACTTTTTTTTTTTTTTTGAAAATTCCTACGGACCTAGAAATAGAACATGTTCTAAATATTTCTGATGGAACCAATTGCTATTGGGAAAACTGCTTGTCTGTATGCTGTTCCGACGGACCAAAAAAGACACATGTTCTGAAGCAAGTACAAGACGGAAGCTACTGGCTACTGAACTTCCTTCTTCTAGTCCCGTCGCACGCGCTGTACGTCACCGCGTTCTTGACGATTGGACTTTGGTGTGATTGTGTGTATGCAAGACAGTTTCAGTGGAATTCCATCGGAACTCCGTCGGAAAAACCTTCAGAGTTTATTTCGATGGGAAAACCAGCCGCGTGTACGTCGCATTAGTGAAAAAAGGGGAGAAGGGTGTGGGCTTGATGTGAACAGTGTGGGAAGAGGAGAGGGAATATCAGAAGTGATGGGAAATAGTTAGAAAACAAGAGGAAGGGAGGGGAAAAGGGAAGGGGAAAGGGGGTTAAAAAGGGGGTGGAGAAAAAAAGAGAGTGAGGGGAAGAATAGAGAGGGAAAGTGGGAGGGAAGTGAAGGAGAGGGAAAGGAAAGCGGGGAAAGGAAGGAAAGGGTGGGGGAGGGGGGAAAAAAACAGAGAAAGGTGATCGAGTAAAGATGAGGAAAAGGGAAATGGAGTAAAGGAAATGGGGGAAAAGAAAATGGGGGGGGGGAGAGGGGGGGGGAAAAGGGGGGAAGCATAGGAGAACCAGGGAGGCAGTGAAGGGTTAGATTTGTAAGGGGGGGAGGGTAGGGCAGAAAAGGGAAAGGAACGGGGGGGAAGAAAAGTTAAGTGTATGTATGTATGTAAACTTACCTAAGTTTAAAAGTAGGGGTATATATACACAGTTGCAAGCTTTAAGCACATGTAACTTAATAACATGACAGTGATGTTTAGAAGTAGACGGAATATATTAGAACCACTGTGTCTATTCTGACTCCGATTGTTGTGAAGCGACTATCCCTTTTGAGACCTCTATGCCTGGCCTGTATAAGATATAATCACTGAGGACAATCCTCATCAGATAGTTTGAACTCACCAAATCATCCACAAGATGCTTTTATTCTGAACATTAGGTTACAGCAGATGACAGGATACAAACAGATGAATAGGTTATAGTATTTATGCGGTCAAAAGATGATATTGTCTGTAGCTTACAATACAGAATACGTGTGCCCTGCTGCTGTGGCTTGTAGCTGCATCCATGACACAGGAAGTACAATCACAGGAAGAAGGGTCCAGTTTACATACAAAAGGAAGTGTGTCATAACATAAGGGAAAAAGAACAGAAGAAAACAAGTGCATTACCACAAAAGGTCACAAGATGGCAGCATATGAATTTAATATAAACGTCCATAGAAAATGGTTAGAGCAAACAATCTATATAAATTCTATGCCCCGTTGGGGCAGCACACTCCCCGTCTGGCATTGTAAATGTCACTATATGCAACAGAACGGTAGTTATGCAACTACAAATAACAAACTGTAATTTGCTAGATGTCTTAAAGACCTGAAAGACATAAAAGGAACATGCATATAATGCAATAACAATAACTCTTAATTTAAGGCTTCAAGTTATGTCAACTAAAGTTCAAAACTTTCTTCTTCTTCAAGTTTCTTCTTGA
The DNA here is from genome assembly GCF_042186555.1 of Aquarana catesbeiana. NCBI lineage: Eukaryota > Metazoa > Chordata > Amphibia > Anura > Ranidae > Aquarana > Aquarana catesbeiana. Next base: position 335,745,129 of record NC_133329.1, read on the forward strand.
AGTCACAGGTAGGATCCAGCAGTGTAGGCAAACAAGTTCATTCTCCAAAGGGCAAGAACAGAATAAGCTCCGTGATAGGTCTGATGAAAGACTTTACAGTCCCTTGTCTTGAAACCTTCACCTTCACTTTAAGTACCTTACCGTCATCACTAGGAACGCTCTTTACAATAAGTCCCATGGGCCATTCGATTCTTTCAGCTTGCTGGTCCTTAAGCAGAACAAGATCTCCAACGTGTATGTTGGGGTTCAGCCATTGCCATTTTCTGCGTCATTGCAGAGTAGAAAGATACTCCATCTTCCAATTATTCCAGAAGCAGTTGGCGAGGTGTTGTTCTTGTTTCCACTGGTCATAGCACAGATTTCCTTTTTTTAAAGTTTGCAGGTGGAACAGGAACAGACCCAAGCTTCTGGGTAAGAAGAGTAGCTGGGGTAAGGATAGTTGGAGTCTCTGGATCCTTGGACACTGGAACAAGTGGTCTTAAATTGAATATGGCAGATGCCTCTGCCAGGAAGGTGGTTAGAATCTCGTGGGTAAGTCTTGTGGAATTAAAGTCCATAAGCATAGAGTCCAATATTTTATGTGTGATGTCTATCATTCTCTCCCATGAGCCACCCATGTGGGTAGAATGAGGAGGATTGAAAATCCATGTACAGGCTTTTTCGGCTAAAAAGCCTTGGATTGGCCTAGAGTTGAGCTATAACTCTCAACAGGCTCCAACAAAATTAGTTCCACAGTCAGATCGTAGTGTCTTGACTGGTCCTCTGATGGCTAGGAATCGTCTTAGAGCATTGATGAAACTTGAAGGATCCATAGATTCTATTACATCAATGTGTACTGCATGCACACTCATGCAAGTGAACAGCACTGCCCATCGTTTGCTATTTGCTTGGCCTCCTCGAGTTCTGCGGGCTGTTACCATCCATGGCCCAAAGACATCCAGACCAACATGAGTGAAAGGTGGGTCAGTACTTAACCTGTCAGCTGGCAAATCTGACATTTGCTGTTGCTGGTGTTTTCCTCTCAGTTTGCGGCACTGAACACAGCTGTGCAATGTAGCTGTGATCTGTCTTTTTGCTCCTATAATCCAAAGGCCTGCAGCTCTTATGGCACCCTTTGTGAAGTGTCTACCTTGGTGCTTAACCCCTTCATGGTAGTGCCGTATGAGCAAAGTGGTGATGTGATGGCGAGCAGGTATAATGGGAGGATTCTGTTCTTGCTCACTTAACTCAGCCTTGTTTAAATGTTAACCAACCCTTAACATACCATGACTGTCAATGAATGGATTCAGGTTGGCAATTGGACTGTTTTTCTAAGCCAAAGACACTCTGTTGTACACTGCGTATTATGATCAGTTCACCTTCAGCAATGTCTTTTGCAGAAAGAAGCTTTTGGCACACGTGCCAACCTTGACAGTGAGCATCTGTGGGCTTTGTTTGGAAGCAATCTGCAATATGAACTAACCTTGCGGTGGTGCATACAAGCCTTCTCCACTTGGAGAAACGTTCAAAGCGTTGACATCCCAAGATGAGTCTGTTCAGTCCTGGTGATGAGGGTTTTGACTTTAGGACGAATCTCTGAATCTTTGTCAGGTTCTAGAAGACTGAAGACATCAGCTGTGGTTTCTTCTGGATGATCCGGCAGGAATTCAGGACCTGTTAACCAAGAAGAATTTGCAAAAACACTTGCAGACACTGGCCTGGTGGCATGATCTGCAGGGTTAATTTCAGATGGAATATAATGCCATTGTTCAGGTTTAGATGATTTCTTGATACTCTCTACACGGTTGCTGACATAGACATAGAAACATTTAGTCTGGTTGTATATACAGCCCAGAACAACGTTGCTGTGTAGAATCTGACGTCATCTATCTGAATGTCTAGCTCACGCAGTATGAAATCTGCTATTTCTACAGCTAGCACAGTCCCACAGAGTTCAAGCCTGGGAATCGTGTGTTCAGGCTTAGGTGCTAACTTAGCTTTCCCAAACAGAAACCCTATGTGGGCTTGATTAGAAGAATCTCTTACCTTGAGGTAAGCGACAGCTGCTATGGCCTCAGTAGATGCATGTGAAAAGATATGAAGCTCTTTCCTCTGACTTGTGGCAAAGGAGGCAGAAGTGTAGCAGTGTGGTATGTCCATTATTTTGATGAACTCTCTGTCTTCAACTAACAAGGCTATTTTGTTGTCATCGTTTGTAGTACAAAACACTGTGGTACCTAGGTTGTCATCACAAAGGTTAGGAGTGACATCAGGTACTTGGATGATGTCAAGAGGCTTCTCTTTTACTTCATAATGGCAAGGGCACTGATTAAAGTGGGATGCACGTCCGTTTCCTAACATGTAAGTTTTGAAGGAGTTGATCTCGGATGACTTACAAATTCTATCCAAGCATATGTCCCCCACGATTACCCAGCCTAGATCAAGTTTTTGTGCGTAAGGGGCATCATCAGGTCCACTGCACTGCTTGCGTACTTTGTGTACTCTGAGAACGTCTCTTCCTAGCAAGATCAAGATTTCAGCATTCATGTCCATTGCAGGAATTTCATTAACAAGGTGCCTCAAGTGAGGATGGTGATATGCGGCTTCTGGAGTAGAAATTTCTTCGCTTTCGTCTGGTATCTGGTCACACTCGACTAATGATGGTAGGGGTATGCCCTCTCCCTTATTGATATGAGAGACCATGAACCCATTGGCCCTTCTACTGAAGGTCTCTTCACGACCAGAACAGGTTCTGAGAGTATATGGTGATGCGTGTCCCTCTATACCAAAGATCTCAAAGAATTTAGGCTTAACCAGGGATCTGTTGCTCTGTTCATCTATTATGGCATACATCCTAATAGCTTCCTCGGGTTGACCCTTTGGCTATGTCTTGACTAGGCATATCTTAGCACAGCATTTGTGATCTAAGCCTTCTCCACTGACTTCTGTGCATGAAGAAGAAACGTTAGCTGTGGCTGGAGCATGACCTTGTTGCTCCTCACCATGACTTGAGACAGGGCTGGAGGTAGGAGGCTGCTGTGAATTGTCTGAGGGAGGGCCCGGATGCATAGCTGTAACATGTCTGTCACTACTGCATTCTGTGCACTTGATGACAATCTTACAGTCTTTAGCAAAATGTCCATAACAAACACAGCACCTGTAGCATATTCCAAGTTTCTGAAGAATCTCAATGCGCTCTTGTAGCGTCTTTGCCCTAAGCCCACAACATTTCTTTAGGGGGTGAGGCTTCTTGTGAATAGGGCACTGACTATTAGGGTCTTTATCTCTGTCACCCGAATCGCTCTGGTGAGCAGGAGAGGATACGGGTGGTGAGATGTCTGTCCCTTTAACAGATATTGCTCTATTAAAGTCTCTACGTTTAGCTGCTATGTTATCATACCTCGATGAAGATGATGATGATGGAGCAGGTAAGTTGGAATCAGTGAAGCTGAAGCTGGGATCGTTTTTCGTCCAGGCTTGATCACTGATGAACCTGCAAAAATATGCGAAAGGAGGAAAAGATACGTTATAGTTATAGTCTCTTTTGTACCTCGAGCCTTGTTGTGCCCATTTCTCTTGCAGGCCATATGGCAGTTTAGACACCACTGGATTAACGCCATGAGCAGTGTCCAGGAAGCTTAGTCCAGGTAGACGTGAGTCTGTCTTTGCCAACTCCAGCTCCATGAGAAGATCACTCAGATCTTGGCCCCAGCCACTTTATGAGCAAATCAAGTTCCTCCTTGTTAGTAAGGTTCAGATCAGCAATGGTTGATGATCAGGTTGATCTCCAGGCCCTGTAGCTCTCCATCCAAAAAAATAGTGTAGCGTTAAATAAGTAAACCTAATGAAGGAAAATAATCAAACAATAAGACCTCCAGTGTGCTGGGGTGAATATGTGATAAATCTAAACAACTAATAAACAATTGTGTAGAGTGAAAAGATCATACACACATGTGTGTGAAATGGATATAAACAATAAACAATCAGCAATGCTCAGATGTAAAAACACTTAGTCCAGTTCCACTTAGTCAGAGTTCCAGCAAGCAAAAAGGTGGCAAGCTCAAAGATGCTTGTGTATGCTAGTGTCTCCTCCCAGCGTCTCAGATATAGAGACGCTGGGAGGAGACACTAACATACACAAGCACTAAGGTAATATCTCTTTTCTTGTCTCATATACCCATATATTTAATTTTATGCACTCCATGCCACTCTAAAGGCAGGTATCCTTTTCCTGTTTTCCCTTTTTCTAGTTGTGGAAGTCTGTTTAACCCAAATCCTCTGTCCTGCTGCGCTTGAGTTAAGCCGAGGGACACAGTGGTTCTAATATACTCCGTCTACTTCTAAACATCACTGTCACATTATTAAGTTACATGTGCTTAAAGCTTACAACTGTGTACATATACCCCTACTTAGAAACTTAGGTAAGCCATCTCCCTTTACATACACTTCACTTTTCTTCCCCTTCCCCTCCTTCACCCCCGTTCCCTTCCCTTTTCCCGCCCTACCCTCCCCTCCTACAAACCTAACCCTTCACTTCCTCCTGGTTCTCTTATGCTCCCCCCCCCCCCCATTTCCTTTACTCTATTTCCCTTTTTGTCTTTTCCTCATCTTTACTCGATCCCCTTTCTCTGTTTTTTTTCCCCTTCCCCCACCCTTTCCTTCCTTTCCCCTCTTTTCTTTCCCTCTCCTTCACTTCCCTCCCACTTTCCCTCACCATTCTTCCCTTCACCCCCCCCCCCCTTTTTAACCCCCTTTCCCTCCCCTCCCCTTTCCTTCCCTTCCCTTCCCTTTTTCCCTCCCTTCCTCCTGTTTTCTAACTATTTCCCATCACCACACCACACTGTTCACATGAAGCCCACACCCTTCTCACCTATTCTCACTAACACTCACTCTAATTAACATTCACAGCCTCATCATTATATTATACTATATTATATTATTTTATACACAGAGGGGTCTGCCCTGTGTCTCCCTCAGCAGGGCTTATCCTCACGGGCTCGCCAGGCTCACCGTCCCTCTCAGACCGACATGCTACACACGCACCTTGAAGGTAAGCTATAAACAAATATGACAAATGTGAAAACTCAAAACAATGCGCCCTTCTCAAGTTCTCACCACTGCGCCCAAATGCCAGGCAAAGGGGTGTTAGCCCCCTCCAAAAAAATGTAAGCAAACGTCCTAATGAAAATTAATCCAAAGCTGCCACTTTAAAAGTATAAACTGAGTAGATCTTTCTATTGTTTCTAAGAGCCCATAAACGGCCCCTGCGAATCAATAAAAGTGGCGCTAAATGACAGTGTTTATACTATCTAGTATTCAGAAGGTTCTGTAAACTAAAGTGATCTAGTGCTGTAGCAAACAATATATATATATATATATATATATATAAACCATAAATGAAAAATCTCATCAATGTACAAGTGAAAATCGTGACAGTGCCAATAAAGGTGTACCATACACAGAGCAATTTATATCGCAAATTGTATCAAAAGTGAGATTTAGGTATTTTAGTCCATAAAGAGTCCATAGACAGAACACCGTGAAGAAAATGTGCAGTATCTGGAAACAGTCCACCAATTCACTCAGTGTCAGTGATTCCTCTCCCCTTGAATTCAACACTCACCAGCTCAATATGCCTCACACTCTCGTGTTTTGGCAATAAGGCATGGGCATATAGTTGATCAAATGAAGGTAAAGATCCAGATTCCTTATTTATTCCAGTGTCACCTGCTTCCCTTTCATGCTACTCCTATCACCATTGTCAAGTGTAATGATCAGACAGAGAATAACTGGAGTTTGCTCCCAGTGAAGTCCAGGATAGCTCTGGTGACACAGGTGTACAACTTGAGGGATCCAAGGCACAAGGACAAAACAAATATTGTGATAAAGAAGGCGCCAACATGGGAGTTACAGCTAACTCCCATGTTGGCGCCTTCTTTATCACAATATTTGTTTTGTCCTTGTGCCTTGGATCCCTCAAGTTGTACACCTGTGTCACCAGAGCTATCCTGGACTTCACTGGGAGCAAACTCCAGTTATTCTCTGTCTGATCATTACACTTGACAATGGTGATAGGAGTAGCATGAAAGGGAAGCAGGTGACACTGGAATAAATAAGGAATCTGGATCTTTACCTTCATTTGATCAACTATATGCCCATGCCTTATTGCCAAAACACGAGAGTGTGAGGCATATTGAGCTGGTGAGTGTTGAATTCAAGGGGAGAGGAATCACTGACACTGAGTGAATTGGTGGACTGTTTCCAGATACTGCACATTTTCTTCACGGTGTTCTGTCTATGGACTCTTTATGGACTAAAATACCTAAATCTCACTTTTGATACAATTTGCGATATAAATTGCTCTGTGTATGGTACACCTTTATTGGCACTGTCACGATTTTCACTTGTACATTGATGAGATTTTTCATTTATGGTTTATATATATATATATATTGTTTGCTACAGCACTAGATCACTTTAGTTTACAGAACCTTACCTTCTGAATACTAGATAGTATAAACACTGTCATTTAGCGCCACTTTTATTGATTCGCAGGGGCCGTTTATAAACAAATATACTTAGTATTGATAAATTTAATCTCTGTATGCAAAACTTTAACATCCATCTTTCTCTCCCTGTCTCTAAATGGAATATCCCTGTGTCTATAGTACACCGCTAGACATAAATAAACATGACCTGTAACTGCATCTTTTGTCAAAAAAGAATATCTTTATGTTGTTATATCAGTATTTTGTACCAACGGGTAATTATAAATACCCTACAACAGTGTAGGAGTTTTCTAAGTTTTATGTATTCATTATTAACAGTTTACCTAACATAATTTTACTATATAGCTAATTTTGCAATTTTGTATCTTTAGGACATCTTTAGTATTTACATGCTGTTTGTGCCGTTCTAAAAGGCCCTGATGAAGCGGGGTTCCTGCGAAAAGCGTAGGCCACACTTCTGATACTCTATACCAGGACTCGCACAACCTGGATCAACCAAACAGTAAACTGTACTCTCTTTCAGATTGTAATGTTTTAAATATTCCCATCCAAGGATGGTAAATAAAATATCTTTATATCTTTTTTAAAAAATACTGTGTTATAAATTATTATTCATACTCCATCGAGGCACATAACGTCTTTCTGAATTTTGTTTATATAAACTTAATTACCCCTCAATTTGAGCACCTACTTATAAATCTGCTCAATATTTGCCATTTTCTTATCTCAATGTGTGTCCTAAAATTGGATATTGAACCCCCTTAATGCTAAAACCTGCAGACTGTATTGAGTTGAATGTTTAAATAGACCACAAGCTATTAAAGAGGCTTGAAGATTTTGATGCTGCCGCACCTGTTTCTGTCAGTGATTTACTGTCCATCTTTCCACAATTGACAACACTCTTTCCCAAAGATTTAAAGTGATCACTCAATGAGCTGATCTAGATCAACTAATGATATAAGGCTAATGGTAACGTATGGGTTCCAAACGTTATTTATCTTTTTTTTTATTTGGCAGCATAAATGCTTTGCTTTTTAATTAAAAAAAAAAAAAAAATATATATCCCAGTAGGGTAAAAGACATAGAGGGACACGGTGCTGTAGAGAAGTGTTAAATTATTTGATATTTTTTATGACATGCTGCTGACCAGTTCTAATATGTGAAAAATGCTGTATGTGATACAAGATGTGTATGTGTAAGATAGCAAAGGTCAATATTTAGGATTACGGGCACAGGAGTGCGCAAAACATGGGTAAGACGTCTTTATATTTATGCTAGATAGCTTGATTCGGTCCCCCCAGATGCCTCCTGATTTTTTTTTTTTTTTGCTCACTAAAGTCATTCTTTAGTGTTAGACTTCATGCACACGCCGCTTTTAGAAACTTTTTTTTTTTAATGTCTCTGAAGGCCGCTCTATATTAGCCAATGTGTCTGTGCACATTGTTGCTTTTAGATTCATATTTTAGAGCAGCTTTCAGAAGCATAAATGCCTAAACCTACATTCAGAGAGAAGCATACTAGCTTAATTTACGCACATATGCTCATAAACACACAATTATGCACGTAATTTCATTCTAGTGGCTAACTAATGAATATTCTAGCCACTAGAATACAATTATGTGCATATGCTTCTATACGCCATACATGCATACACGCACATGGATTAGATCCAGCGTAGATGGGATTGTTTTAATATGCCGTGTGCGTGTAGCCTTAATGTGTCTGTTTTTGTATTGTTCATTATTCTAAACATTTATGGAACTTTCAAAAGTCCAAGAACTTCCTAATTTCTGAAGAAATCTTTAAAATGGAGTTAGAGGAGGGATTAGAAAGAGTCCAGATGGTTGTTCAGATGTTTCGATGTTTCAAGAAAATATATTCGCTATATGTGGAGAAAGTGGCCCTCACAGCAAGAAATTCTGAAAGAATTATAATCTGGGATTTCCCATCAAGCCTTATATTCTTCCGATTTGACAATGTGCTAGAAAGGCTTCTGTATATTGAGGTAAGATACAAAATATATTGTATGCGACAAAATAACTGAGCTTGAGCATAAGAAAACATGCGGGTATGATGTATTGCTAGGCGTGGGTGTAATTTTAGCTATAGCAAAGAATGCAACTATGGGGCTTAGTAGCATAAGAACCAAATTCTAAGAAACTATTGGTGGGAAATCTCACAATTGAAGTCAGTTAGAGCTAGTAAGTAATTTAACACAACTGTGTCTGCTAAAAAAGTAAAAATTATATTGGATGCCAGCCTAGATATGTGTTGTTGAAAATTGAACACTGAGCTACAGAACAAGTAAACACTATTAATACCCCCCCCCCCAGCATTTGAAATAAAAGTCTTAAAAAAACTGATTAGCAATAAGAGTAAAGAATACTTAGTGCAAATGCAGACCCCTACTTCCAGCCCATTTGCCGTCCTGCAGCCTCCTAACTAATATACAGGGAACAGTGGCTCAGTGGTTAGCACTTCTGACTTGCAGCACTGAGGTCCTCGGTTTGAATCCCAGCCACTGTCTACCTGTATTGTGCATGCTGGTAGGATAATCAGCCCTTGTATGACAGGGACCTTAGATTATGTCTGAAAGTAAATTAAATAAAAATGACCAATCAGCTTCTCTCTTTCACTTTTCAATTTGACCTAGATTGATAAAATTTAATAGCTGAATGTTATGAGAAACACAACTTTTTCTTTCACATATTTTAAAGCCACGAGGCTCAATTTTATGGTAAGAGATGCATTAATACCATTATTCCATAACAATAATGATGAGTATTGAATTACAACATAATGCTAGCAGAATATGAGAAATATCAGGGACTAATTGTTAGTGTTTTTGCAGTCAGTTATACATGTAATAATATATTCAGCGAATCCCCTGGCTGAGCTGGTACTAGTTATTAGCGTGGTTATCAGAAAGCTATCTCTAAACCCCAGGCTGACATTGTGCATCTGCTGCATATTCATATAGAGGCTTTCACACCCATTGAATATTCATTTATGAAAATGGAGGCATTTCTAACTGTGCTAATGATGCTTGGCACATCTATTAAACCACAGACATCAGCTAGAGATGATAGAGCACCAGGAATTTTTTTGTAATTATTGTAAGTGTGGCGTATTTTCATGGCTGTGTAAGTTATATGGAATTGGTCAGCCAGTCAGTACAGCATCCAAATGACTGCAGATTCTATAAAGCCAGGGTCAGAGAGAACAATTGCCGGAACACCCACACTTTGTGCAGTGATTTTCTTTGACATTACTTTTTGTGGATCTGTAGGCATCTGCAGTGCAGCATGTCAATACAACTACCCATAGCAGTTTCCATTTTTAGCCAGATAAAGCAACATTCTCACGTCTATAGGGTAATTATTAGCCCATCAGTGGATTAGAGGGAAATGATAGGCAACCACAGCAGCAGCTGCCTCCACTGCTGGCATTCCAGACATTTGTATTTCTGATAGCTCCACCCACTCCTGGTGTCTGAGAAAGTTGGGATAATGGAAACAAAAGAATTTGCTGTCTATTGGCAGATTAAGCCCAGTACACAGAAAATGTCACGTTATAGGGAACATCTTAAATTGTTAATTGTGTCTAAGCAATACCTTTTGTCTTTAATTCCCCCTGAAAAAAAAAACAGTACCCGTATAATTTTACCTTTTGCCCTAAATTCCTTATGGAAAAAAAAAAAAAAACAGTGTACTTTCAGGTATGGGTGCCCATAGCTGTATATCTGCAGTGTTAGATCATCCAACGCACTGCCACCTGTGATTGCTTGCCCCAGGAGTCTTGGAGTGAGACTTGGGGAGGTCAGTATTGTGCTGCTTGCTGGAGAAAAATCTACACTGCGAGCATCTCCCTTTTCTGCATCATTCTTTCTGTGGATCTGTGCTTTGTGGACTTCTTCTGTTGCTTCTTTATTGTTCTCCTACCTGCCATCAGATAAACAGTCATCAGGGGGCCCTCTTCCTTTAACAAGATGGCCACCTTTACACAGAAACCAAATGCAGAACATGGCAGGGTAATGGGAAAAAAATATCTTCAGGGAGCCTACAAACAATACTGGTGATTAGTCCTTTGCCCTTTGCTTGCATTTTTGGGCACAGCTCCTAGAGTCCAGGTCTGCTTTATACCTATGGTTTGTCTTACTATTTTCATTTTTGTCTGTATGTCAGTCTGTTCATCCACCCTTCCTTCTCTCCAGTCATCAGATTTCTTGCCAGTATGGTACACTCAAGTAGATCTCATATAGGGACTAGTTAAACTAATGATAGTAATCTAACCTAATGATAGCTGCATGCAAAGAATTACACATACATGTATAAACAATCTTAATGCAACATCCTTCTGTGATGGTGTTAAGATCCCTAAGGCAACAATACTAAAAATCATGCCCTAGTGAAAAATATTACCTTTTTAGCATTTTCCCAAAGCTGTGGAGACACAATAACCTGTGACCAAAAGTATTCAAGTGAATAAGCTCTAAGGCTTTTAACAAGTCTGGCATGTCTTCTTCAACTGCTACAACCTATGGTTCAGTTTCTCACTCTTTATTTCTTTCTTTAAGGAACTCTTCATCGCAGCAATAGATTTCCTGAAGTTAGAGAAAGTTGAGATTGGTGGATTCCGTGGTAAAATTCTCAGTGAAGAAGTCCATATTATGAGTGAAGAGTCTAATGAAATATGGAGGCTGTTGCAGGAAAGCAAACATGACCCCCTGGATTACACAGACACTGTAAGTATATAGTACTAAGTAAGTATTGTAAGTATATACTGTAGTATATCTAATTATACAATCAATAACAGTGAAATATAGTATTCTTTCCGCTTGTTAAGATGAAAGTCAAGATTTTAATTTGTGCCTGAACTCTAGCAAGTAATTAAATACATAGCTGGAATACATACAGTATATGGGATGTGTTTTATCTGCTAAAGGAATCTAGTTTTTGTTCAGCCATGTCATCAGCCTGCAGTAAAGCAGCATACTTGTTCAAGAACATACTTGCTGATTGGACAGTAAAGGAGTTGAACACAGTATTAACTTTCAGCACATGTGGATTGCAGCAAAGTATGGTTGGCTCAGACTGCTTCACACCACTGCTATTGTACAAAACATTAGAGGGGCTGATTCTTTTTCCCATTTAAATCAGGGAAATGTACCAAAACACACATTAATGCAATGTATTTTTAATTGACGAACAGCGTCCTACTGCACATCAACACATGTTGGTGCGTGTTGATGCACATCTTAATGCGCTGCCCTGCATGATAATGCACTTTTACTTGTGTTGACATGCACCCTAATGCATGCGTTAACGTGTTTTGATGTTTTCCATTGACTTCAAATGCAGACATGCCGACCTGCAAAAACTCATTTCAAGGAGGTGGCAAACTCATTTCTGGGAGGTGATGATTCGCGCTGATGCCGACCCCATCGACTGGACACACATTAGGACATGGGGCACACAGAGAGGCATGGGGCTCGTAATGGGGCACACAGCAGGGCATGAGGCATACAGTAGGGCCCAGAGCAGTGCACATCATGGGGAACACATCAGGACATGAGGCATACAGCAGGGCATGGGGCACATAATGGGGCACACAGCAGGGCATGGGGCACACACCAGGGCACACAACAGTGCACAGGGAACATCATGGGGCACACATCAGGACATTTGGCACACAACAGGGCACAGGACACACAGAGGGGCATGGGGCACACAGCAGGGCACTGGGCACACATCAGGACATGGGGCACACATCAGGGCACAAGGCACATCATGGGGCACACAACAGGGCACAGATCAGGCCATGGGGCACACAGCAGGGCACAGGGGACACAGCGGGGCACAGGACACACAGCGGGGCACAGGGCACACAGCGGGGCATGGGACGCACAGCAGGGCATGGGGCACATAATGGGGCACACAGCAGGGCACTGGGCACATCAGGGGACACACAGCAAGGCACTGGGCACACCATGGGACACATAATGGGGGAAACATATCAGCAAGATCCAAGTAGCTGCTGTTTACATTACTTGCAGAGTAGCGCAGGAAGCGGCTGTCATTAGACCTCTCGTGGCTCACTCCTCCCCGCCAGCCCCTCCTCTCTTCTCGTCCGTCCCAGATGATGACAGATCTGGTCCCTGCAAAACGGCTGTCATTAGACTTCTCATGGCACGCTCTTCCCTGTCGGCCCCTCCTTCCCTCCCGTCAACCCTCAGAAGCACCTGGGGTAGACAAGAGAGAAGCAGGGGCCGGCGGGGAGGAGCGTGCCATAAGAGGTCTAATGACAGCCGCTTTGCAGGGACCAGATCTACCCATCAACTAGCTGTGATTGATGGGTGGATCACAGTCACTGCTGTACTCCATTTGACCGCTCGGGTTGCTCTTTCTGTGATCACCAGTGACGTCTCCAGCTTTCATATTTAGGGAGAGCACATGGGGGGACAGGGACAAAAGTAGGGGGGGCAACTATAAAATGCAATTATATGTATGTGTGTATATATATATATATATATATATATATATATATATATATATATATATAATATCCTGGGGCCCTTTACTACGATCCCACAATGGGCCCTTTCACATGTTCTGCAGTTAGCTCCCTTCCTACTGTATTGGGGCCCCCCAGGGTGGCAGAAAACAAGAGATATATGTCACCAGCATACCAAGAAAATATAGGGGTCCAAATCAGTGGGAGAACTATCAGGGTTGCAAAGGTTGTCTTGCCACTGGGCCCTTGTATTCTGCCACTGTGGGGTTCCCCAGCCTCCTCTTGCTGTCCTGCCCCTGCTATTGACAGCGCTGGTCTGGCATCTCTAGGAATTTACAGGCTGGTTCTCCTGTCCTAAGGATGGGAGAAATCAGTCTGTTTTTTCAGTAACTGAGAGTCCTGGTGGAGTCCTTCCTGCAACTCGCTCTTCTCCCTGCCAATGAGGATGCAGGGTAAGGAGCAGATCGGGTGGCCGTGGTTGTGTGAGCGCTCGCATTATGCAGTGTCAGCGAGCAGAGGGAGGGGGGAGGAATCGCCCACAGGAGCTGACTGGGGATGCTCTCCCTCTCAATAGAGACCCTGTTACTCCAGCGGTGGCCCAAGTAAGATGCGGATCATCCGCTACGAATGCAAACAAAAAGACATTGCCTTTTTGTTTTACTTGGGGGGGGGCACATGGTGGGGCACAGCATAATGTTGGGGGGGGGGTCAGGGCCCCCTCTGCCCCCCTAGGGACGCTATTGGTGATTACCCAGTGCTTGATGGGTGTCCGGGAGCCCGCAATCACATGCCGGAGACTCCCGTGACTGGTGAGAGACTTGGGATGTCTGCAAATGCATTACACAAAAACACAAATGAGTGAATTCAGCCTTAGAGCCCATTCACAGTTTGCTGTTCTTGTGCTCTGCGTAAACATACTTAAGCCCCATACACACTTTCAGATTTTCTGCTGATTATTTCCTTCAGATTTACCAAAACCATATAATATGAGGTCAAACCTTAGGAGTTTCAATTTGTATGCAATCAGGCAGGCCCTTGCAATACATGGTTTTGGTAAATCTGAAGACAAATATCCACACAAAATCTGATAGTGTGTATGGGGCTTTACGCTGTTTCATTCATTCACATGCCTATGGGTCCTTTCACACTGGACGGATCCGTGATGATCCGCCCAGTGAACACCCTCTGTCCGTGTTCATCTGATCCGCTCAGCAGACGGATAGAAAAATAGGTTTTTCCTCCGTCTGCAGAATCGGACCATAGCGGGACGGATGATATCGGGTGTCAGCGGATGTTCATCCGCTGACACCCGCTATCCCATAGGGATGCATGTATGTCCGTATTTCTTCCGAAAACGGATGGATGAAATACGGACATACTGTCCGCACGTGTGAAAGGGGCCTTGAGGTAAAGCAGCCAATTCATTTTAAATAGGCTGCCAACACACCAGAGAAGATTAAAAAAAAACACATACATGCAGCATTTTTTCCGATGCAATGCTCCGCAAAACATACAGTAGTGCATCATATTCTGTTGTAGTACTCTACGACACATGTGCATAAGAACAGCGTTGCCCTAGTGGGTTGGGGTTAATTGATTGGCACCTTAACATACTAATGCACATAATGTACAGCACAGTGGTGTAGTGGTTAGCACTTTCACCTAGCAGCAAAAAGGGTCAGTGGCTTCAATCCCAACCACGGCACTACCTGGCTGGAATTTGCATGTTTTCCCTGTCCCTGCATGGGTTTCCTCCCACACTCCAAAGACATGCTGGTATGTTAATTGGCTCCTGTGTAAATTGGCCCTAGTAAGTGTATGTATGAATGTGAGTGAGAGACCTTAGATTGTAAGCTCCTTGAGGGCAGGGACTGATGTGAATGTACAATGTATATGTAAAGCGCTGCGTAAATTGACAGCACTGTATAAGTACCTGAAAAAAAAAAAAAAATAAGTGCATTGTGTTAATTGGAGCATTGACACAGTGCAAAGGTGTAATTTAACCCTTATGGATTTTAATGAACACATACCTGTGTTCATTGGTGTTTTTCTTCTTTTCTGTTCCACTGGAGTTTAGCTTTAGGTTTAATGACTAATAATATTTTCTACACAAAACACATATTTATCACATATAAAGATGCTTGGATTGCTGTTAGTGAAATGAGATGTTATTGCTGACAATAAAAAAAGCAGCTGCATACAATAGGCAAATGTTGGGGCAGTATATGTGGGGCTGGACGATAATAGACAACAAGCATCGTAGCCTAGACCACCATAATGCCTCCTAAATGAAAAACAGAAACCCTAAGTCTACAATATGCAATTTTGTACAACATGCAATAATTTTCAAAGCACAATATCTATATACATGCTGATACAACACGCCGTGACACCAGCCTTACACAAGAAGCACAGTTGGATCAGCTGTGCTCCAAAAATGTATCCACCACTAACAAACTATACATGTATGTGCTGCTAAGTACATCAGGATAGATTTACGGAAAAGCGATGTTGTTAACAAAGATTCAGGTGTCTAGTTCGTAGAGTTAACCACTACATATGCAATTCAATAAACGTGCCTTTGTAAAGAACCAATAATGTCTAAACATAAACTTATATAAATAATTTTATACAAGAAACACTTTTCATAATGTTTACTGAAGCACAGTATATACAATATGTTTTTAGGTTACAGAACATTTGTGATAAAACTGTTATTATGGGGCAGTAATTTCCGACACACAGTGTGTTTCATGTTGGGTAATGTCATTGAAGGACAGTGCAAATGACCTGCCTACAGACTCTGCTCTGCCAGAGATGGCTGGTGATAATACGGTACAGTGCACACTGCAAATGTTAATAGAACATCTAAAGACACATCGGTCTTACTGTCAGATACTAGATCTAGATCAACAGTTTTGAACCTCAACATTTCTCTAATTATTCCTCTTTCTGTATCAATGTGGTTGTAATTGGATACTCTTATCTGTCTGTATTGCCTTATACATACAAGCTGAACTGCAAATATCAACATGTATTTGCTATATTCCTGTCCAACATAAAAAATATTTGTAATATTATATTAATACAATTAAAAATGTCAGTCCACGTAAAAGTGAATTCTTAGTTATAGGTGGAATCTCACAGGCTTAGTCATCCCCTGGCTTCTGTCATGGGGAAATTTCCTTGCCATACCATGACTTATCAGCATACTTGCTCCTGTCAGTAACTTGTATAATCATGCCAGAGAATTAACGTTTTCAGAAAGAGAGAGTTCAGCAATGGCAGACTCAGTGCTTCCTCAGTACAGTTGTTGTTCAAAGACAATCTGTAATTTTTAGATTTCTTGCAAAAATTGCTTCTCTCTCAATACTCTGTCTGTGCCCTTTGCAACCTTTTCCCCTGCTACTCCAAGTCCAGCATCTTTCTACTGACTTCCAGGGAATCTAAACTGTCAGGCACACACCCCTTGGCCATTGCACAACACCTTGGGCTGTCATGTACACAGTACTATGCTGCAGAGAATAGTGCTGGCATTATGATCTGAAGACTGCTCTCTACAGTATTGAGGACCTCTGGTGCATGTTGAGAAGAGAAAGGACCCTGACTTGTCACATGACCTAAAAATAAAGGTATGTATACATTTATTAAAAAATACCGGAGGTTAGGGCTAGGGTTAATCGGGTGGTACTGGGAAGGCAAAGGATTGGTGAATATAAGTACAAGTAATTTTTAGTTGAGCTTTTAATTTTAATTATTGTCTGTTCTGAAAAGTCTTTTCAAAGGGTCAGTCTATTTTAGTTGTTGGAGAATACTAGTTTGTTTAGTCACTCTAATGCCCCGTACACACGGTCGGACATTGATCGGACATTCCGACAACAAAATCCTAGGATTTTTTCCGACGGATGTTGGCTCAAACTTGTTTTGCGTACACACGGTTGCACAAAGTTGTCGGAATTTCCGATCACCAACAACGCGGTGAATGTTTGATAATATATTGTATTTCTTTCCTCATTCCCTAATTACCATGATTGTAATATGCTGTGAATGTCCCCTTTGTTCTCATCCATGCTGGATTTTTCTGTAATTATTTTTTTTGTCCTTCATACATATTTGCCTTCACTAACCTCCCCAGCATGCTCTCCTGCCCTATATTCACCTCATGTAGTCACTTAACAATGTATTTTATCAGCTCCATAGTAGTGTTTTACCCCAAACACCCCCTAAAATGTTTTGAAATGTGATTTGTGCTTTAAATTCAGGCAGAGTGCCAGAGACTTTTTTTTGTGGTGTCCCCAAATCATTTTTATTAACCCTCCCTCCCCCCATCTGCTAAGTCAGCTGATCCCAATTCTCTATATATCCTCAATCATCTATCTGCTGACTTTGCCAAACCCATACACACTATACCCATCTCTTTTGTGCTCAGATGTATGGATGAATTACCCAAAGCATGTAGTGCAAGGGCCTGCCTGTATACTTTCAAATGGTACTGTTGAAAGTTTTTGTATCCTATTATTATCTTGATAGGTAATAGCAGAATGTCCAAATGTGCTCAAATGTGTACAGTGTGTATTTATATCTTTGTATTATGACACTTCTTACCTGTCCAGTGGGCTGCCAATAGTGTAACTAAGGAGGGGCTGTTCCAAGTAATACCCTGTATTTAGGCGTTCATCTCTCAATGAAGTGGAGAGGGTTACCTGTCCAAGATCCCCCCCCCTATAATGTTAGAAATGGCCCATGGGGGGGGGGTTATGATAGGTGTACCTTATACTTTGGTGTTGTTAAATTCCCCTTAATAAATGTTATCTGGAGGTTGGCCAAGAATGTTTGTGTCTAATCTGCTTGCCATGTTTTTGTGCAAAAATACTAATTTTTTTTTGGTTTTCCTCAACAGTTTCCTTCCACGCCACAGGAATGGCAGACTGTGGCCTCCCACTTTGCCCAGCGGTGGGACTTTCCTAACTGCGGAGGGGCAATTGATGGGAAACACGTCCACATCATCCCACCACCCAACTCGGGGTCGTACTATTTCAACTATAAGGGGTTCAATAGTATTGTGATGTTGGCGGTGGTGTCGGCTAATTACGACTTCTTGTATGTGGACGTGGGGAAGAATGGCCGGATGTCTGGATGGTGGAGTCATCGCCCAGACGGAGTTCTACAGGCGTCTCCAGAATGGCAGCTTGGACTTGCCACCTCCAGAGGACAATGTGGAAGGACTCCCATTCGTCTTTGTTGCGGTTGAAGCATTTGCGCTGGGGGACCATCTTATGCGGCCATTCCCGATGAGGACCCTCACCCCGGAACAGAGGGTTTTTAATTACCGGCTGGCCAGAGCCAGAAGAGTGGTGGAGAACACATTTGGAATCATGTCCAGCCGGTTCCGCCTATTTCTGACACCCATCCATATGGCGGAGTATAAACTTAATCATATAATCCTGGCGTGCTGTGTTCTACATAACTTTTTACGCCAACATTCTGCCAACTATGCTGGCTCAGTTGGGCCTGAGGCCGGAATTCTACATGATACAACCCTGACGGCGCTTGAAAGTGGCCGTCCTGGCTTGCCCTCCCTGAGTGCCCGTGATGTCCGGTTAAGATACCTTGAGTTCTT
Source organism: Aquarana catesbeiana (assembly GCF_042186555.1). Lineage (NCBI taxonomy): Eukaryota > Metazoa > Chordata > Amphibia > Anura > Ranidae > Aquarana > Aquarana catesbeiana. Next base: position 335,763,750 of record NC_133329.1, read on the forward strand.
TGCGGGTAGGGGGGCCATCAATATGCCAGACAATTTGTGTAGCCTTTATCAAATAAAATTAAAAAAAAGCTAATCTTTGGTTTACTGCTTGTGTTTGTTTTAGCTGACCCTGACAGCAATGTGGGGAGTCCTGAAAATGGCGTGATTGTGTAACCTTTTATACAAAGCACTGTTGGGTGTTATTTACTAAAGACGTAGACACTTTGCACTACAAGTGCACTTGAACCTGCACTGAAACTGCACTTGTAGTGCAAAGAGGATTTGCCCTTAGGAAATCACCCCCATTTTCACAGAAAACAGCAATTACATCACCACAAAAGTGTTGTAGCGTTGAGACAATAATCCACACATTCTTGATTAACAATCTTTTTAATACCTGCACAATCACATGTGCATTTAGAAAAGGTTTTTAAAACAAACCAACATGTTTGTTGTATAACAATTTTTGGGGTGGCATTATCAAAAATAGAAATGTCCATTTAAGATAAAACAGGCATGGGTAAAACCAACAAGAAAGACAAAAATCTTGAACTTACAAAGTTCACATATGGTAAAACTTGAAGGCAATATCAGACATGAGTATTTAGGAACTTCCTCACAGCTACTTTATTATTGAGGAAGGGGTTGCACCCCCAAAACGCATCCATTGATCTCCCGTGATGGCAGATAACACATGTTGGCACACTGTGTGCATCCTCCAAATTTGGGTTTTCTAAACATCGCTAAAACATTTTTAAGATTGTAGCACACAAAAAAACAAAGTGATTTTGTGGGGTTTTAAATTCGCCCCAAAACATCAATGATGTTATTATTTTTTTGAATAACATCATTGATTTTTTTCTTGAGGTTTTCCAATTCTAAATTACACCCCATGATCTCCCTGATCAGGATCTGGGCACTTTCTGATGTGAAAGGATCTCGATCCACAACATCACGATCACCTAAAAATAGAGAAACCAATCAAAAACAGGTATCAAAAATCTGCCGGCATCCATCTCTTACCTGAGCATGTGGTCGCAGACACTCACCTGTTGTGGTGTCAATTTCCACCACATCTTCTTCCTCCTCCTGCTCAGCTTGGGTTGGGGGTATTTCCCCTTCTTCCAGAGGTGGGGGGTCTCTGGTCTCCTTGGATGAGGGGTGTCCTCCGAGTCTTTTCTCCCCTATGTAAAACAAAAATGGTATAATTAGCACACAGATATTTGATGGCTGAAATATAAAGATGAAACATTGCTTGGAAGTGGGGTACAATTGTCTATTTGGGCAGAGTTCCAAGATGTAGCATTTTTATTGTCCTTTGTCAAGCTTCAATACTTTACCTGTCTTGTACAAGCTTCACAGATGGAGACACCCCTATAGTATACACTGGAGCACCTGTGTGGGCCCCCTAATAAAAAGGGTGTTCTTGTGTCCCACACTAGTGCTCCAGTGTCCAGATGTGAAAACAGCTGCTGAGTGTCCTCTCCTTACACAGAATCTAGTTTGCCTTTCATTCTAGTAACAAACCCATCTACACAACCAAATATTTTTCATACAAGTAGGCCCTAAAAAATGTGGGCAAATGCATATGGCCTAAACAATGGTGTTTTATAGGCCGAAAGAAAAATGTTTGATACGAACGAATAATGGGCCCATGAACATTAAAGTTGCCATTTTAAACTGTACAACACTTAAGAAAAGCATATGGAGCAGCACGAACGTAATAAAGACAAAAAGAATAGGAACACAGCACAACTACTTACTTTTTTGCAGCACTCTCCGGATCTTTCGGTACTGCTCGGGCTCTCTTAATTTCTGGTCCAACCACCGCTTCCTGAGATGATCTTTCGATCGACGTATCCCGAAATTCCGGTGCAGACTCTTGACCACTTTCGCCATGATCTTGGCCTTTCTGATATTGGGGTTGGGGTAAGGTCAATACTTTCCGTCATAGTCGGCCTTCTTCAGGATGTCCACCATCTCCAACATCTCACCAAAGGACATATTTGTGGCCTTAAATCGTCTCCTTCTGGATCGGGACGTTTCCGGATCTGGGCTTTCCTCCTCCTCGTTGCTATAATTAGCACGCACCTGCTGTGACTCCACCATGTGCTCTTCACCCACTGCGTCGAATGAAAAGGGGCGGGGAATAGACTAGAAAGAACTTCAGGGGCAGGCAGAGTTACACGCATGCGCAGTGTGTATAAAGCGCAACACGCGTGCGTATTACGTACGATCTGTGAGCGGAGGAAGGAGCATTGGAGGCGCCGATCGTAATAACGAAGGTAAGAGACAAACTTGGGCCTATACTGCTTCTAGATTGAGGCCTATATTGTAACAAGATTAGGAGAGTTTTGCCTGACATTAGGGTTTGTCTTGTGTTGTGTCTTACAGTTAAAATGGATATCTTGAATGATACAGACTTCATGGCAATATTCATTGACATGTTCAGGGAGCTGCCTTGTCTGTGGGAGATCAACCACCCACATTATAGGAACCAAACAAAGAGGAAGGCAGCGCTGGATCAATTGTTGGAAATTGTGAAGCAGGTGATCCCCACGGCAGACATCACATATTTGAAGATCCTAATTGGTGGCCTGGGGAGCACATATGTAAGGGAGCGCCAGAAAGTCCAGGATTCGCAGAGATCCGGAGCAGCAGATGACATCTATGTCCCAAGGATGTGGTACTATGACAGGCTGCATTTTCTGGCAGGTTAGACTGAACCCAGGTCATCACTCTCCAGTCTTCCTTCCACGCTTCCTTCCCCCCCAGCTGAGGCTTCTGACACCCAACCTGGGCCTTCCAGGCAACAACATGTGGCCACCAATTTTGATGTTCAAGAATTGATGTCTGCCCTGGGGGTCCAAGGCTTCGCTAATTTCTTCTGTTTCTCCAGCGTTGCCTCCCTCTTTGTTTGGTTCTGAGCCCTTAATAAAGGAATTTTGGTTTGAATTATACTTGCCTATGTGTGTTTTACTTCAAAAAGTACAGTTTGTTTGTGAGGATTCAGGTACAAAAAAAAAAAGAAAACATTTTTTGTCAGATGTGACAAATCAAAATATATTAAGGGAATCCCGATAAATAATAAAGAAAGAACTTTGTGAGAAGTCTGTGTGAATATGAGCAGCAAAACTACTTCATTCTTCTCACATTATAAAGAAGAAGAGAGTGCGCTGTATTAAACCATTTTTAACATTGCAGCATGACGAAAGTGCTGTATCCATTGCGAACGCTAAGTTTACCAGACCGAGCTGTTCCGTGTCGGAATTTCTTCTGAGCATGCGTGGCACTTTGTGCGTCGGAACAGGCCACACACGGTCGGAATTGACGCGATCGGATTTTGTTGTCGGAAAATTTTATAGCCTGCTCTCAAACTTTGTGTGTCAGAAAATCCGATGGAAAATGTCCGATGGAGCCCACACATGGTCGGAATTTCCGACAACACGCTCCGATCGGACATTTTCCATCGGAAAATCCGACCGTGTGTACGGGGCATTAGATTCTACAGAGTATGTGTTACAAAGAAGGGTAAATAATTTATTGCATAATAAGAAGAAAGCAAAGTGAGCTAAAAGACTTGTGATGTAGAGCCATGAACTTCAATGGAGAAATCTTAGGTATGGAGTTCCTAGGAGGTATAAAAAGTAATTTGTAGAGATGAGCTTTTGGTTCAGGTCGATCACAAGTTCTAAACAAACCCATGCTGCTCACAGTTTACTGAATAGGTTAATTAAATGGATGGATTTGGCCAGTTAGCCCCTCTGAACCTCTGGCTGCTGCAGTTGAAAGTCATTCATTTAGTGGTGGTTTAACAACAGCCACTAAGTGACATCTTTCAGCTAGGCATTTGTCGACTGGCTTGTTTGAATTTGTAAACAAGCCAGTGGGTATCCTATGTAATGTCATTGATCTAAATGTCATGTTTTCTGGAGTACATCCTAGAGGTGTGCCACCTCACATACAGGTTTAAGGCATCCCCAGGGGCATTGCTAGGTGGCAAAAAGACCAGGGGCTTGAGCCTGAAGTCCAAGGCCGGCATGAGGGGTCGGAGGTTGTGGCGCGGGGTTTAATGGCTGGGCGGTGGGGTTGTGTGGCGGGGGTAAGCACACTTGTTGGTGCCTGCCTGGTATACCAGTGCCCATCAATGCGGACCACTAAACTCACCTGCTTGACACACTGACCATTACACTGACCTACCTGACATACATACACTGACCTTCCTACCTGACATACATACACTGACTTACCTACCTGACATACATACATTGACCTACCTACCTGACATGCATACACTGACCTACCTACCTGACATACATACACTGACAGTAGTGACATACAGTACATACACTGACCTACCTGACATACATACACTGACCTACCTGACATACATACACTGACGGTAGTGACATACATACACTGACCTACCTGACATACCTGACATACATACACTGACCTACCTACCTGACATAAACACACTGACTGTAGTGACATACATACACTGACCTACCTGACCAGGAGAAAGACTTCATGTGTCCTGCAGCAGCTCAGCTCAGCCATGGTGTGCGGTGCGCCCATCATCATCACAGCAGGCACCCAGAGGAGGAGAGGAGAGCCACCCGCCCAAGCAGGGATCGGGGATCTCACAGTGATGTGGTGCGACGGCCACATTGTAATGCCCGCCTTCTTGAGCCTGCAGCACCTATGATGGATGTCACACATTTCGCGGTCCCAGCATTGGACCAGTGGGACGTCCATCATAGGCGCTGCAGGCTCCAGAAGGTGGGACCTGCTATGTCACTCGGCCGCACTCGGTGGCGCTCGGGATCAGATCGGTCCCCGCTCAACGGCGGAGCTCGGGGCTAACAATACAATGGTGCATGCCTGAGACCCAGGGCTTTTCAGGGACCCATTCGAGGCTCCAGCTCCCCCAGCCCCCCTCCCAATGCCACTGGGCATCCCCGTGTATGCAGGACTGTCTTTAACGGCAAAAGGGGCAGCTGCCCAGGCCCATTTATTGTTGTGGGGCCCAAAGCAGCTGCCCCTCAAACCCGCACTGCCCGCCAGGGTTTTTTATAGCCAGAGTTCAGCCATTTCCAGCATTGCTCACTTGCTGACTGCTTAATTCTGTCACTTGTAAATACAGAAGCGCTGCATCCTCTCAGCCGCTCAGACCCCTCCCTCCCCTACACATTGATCTCTATAGGAGAGCAGAGGAGGGAGGGTCTCTTCATGTATGTCTAAAGTGATTGCACCTGATGAGCAGGAACACATAATACTATTTGCAACTATGTTAGCCCTTGGCTATGTGCATAAAATCTCCAACTACAGGCCAAAGATTGTAGTCCATTTGCATGCACATAAACAAAGCAACAGTTTTCTAAGCATATGTACCTGTGCAGTGTAAACCCTACAATTTTAAATGTCCAAGTCCCTGGGCATGATTAGCGCTAACAAACATTAGTCTCTGGCTGCAATGAGCTTCCAATCTAACACAAGCATTAGGCTGTTGGGGAATTGAACCAGCAACCTCAGTGCTGCTAGATGGAATTGCTACCCATTTAGCCAGCGTGCAGCCTCACACATGTTGTCTACATCTCTGTGGTGTGAACCAGCCCTAAGTCCATAGCCATGCTTAGTGTCACAAGCTATATACAATATTTTGTCTGAAGTATTGGGGCGCCTGCCTTTATATGCACATGAACTGTAATGGCATCCCAGTCTTAGTCCATAAGGTTCAAAATTAATTTGGCCCACCCTTTGCAGCTATAACAGCTTCAACTCTTTTGGAAGGTTGTCCACAAGGTTCAGGAGTGTGTCTATGGGAATGTTTGACCATTCTTCCATAAGTGCATTTGTGAGGTCAGGCACTGATGTTGGACGAGAAGGCCTGGCTTACAGTCTCCGCTCGAATTCATCCCCAATGTGTTCTGTTGTGTTGAGGTCAGGAATCTGTACAGGCCGGTCAAGTTCCTCCACCCCAAACTCACTCATCCATGTCTCTATGGACCTTGCTATGTGCACTGGTCCAAATCATTTGGTGGAGGGGGGATTATAATGTGGGGTTGTTTTTCAGGGGTTGGGCTTGGCCTCTTAGTTCCAGTGAAGGGAACTCTTAAAGCTGGAGTCCGGCGACCAATCTTTTTTTTTTTTTTAGGTCATTGAGACACTTTTCTAATCCCAAAATAATACTCACAGTTTGGGTGTAATATTTCCACCTCTGCCTGTTTTCATACTGAAGAATAACTTAAAAAATGTGATGCTGGCTGTTTCCATCTTGCTTGTGGGCATGTGAAGCCCACAAGCATTGATTTCCGGGATGTGGTGAATGCTGTTCATTCACAGCTTGTTCACGGGCATGATCATTGTTTCCGCACTGAATCTTGGGAAGCCTGACACTAAGCTCCCAGGAGACAGTGTGGCGCCAGGGAAAGGCAATAAACACGCCTACTCCCATGGGAGGAGAGACAAGAAGTGCCACAATAAAGTACAATATAAAGGTAATTACAGCGATAAAACATTTTTCGTGTGGCATTTGAACATCTATGCAATTAACTGAAGGGGATAAGATTAAGTTAAAAATTTGAGTGGAACCCCGCTTTAATGCATTAGCATACCAAGACATTTTGGACAATTTCATGCTTCCAACAGTTTGGGGATGGCCCCTTCCTGTTCCAACATGACTGCACACCAGTGCACAAAGCAAGGTCCATAAAGACACGGACGAGCGAGTTTGGGGTGGATGGACTTGACTGGCCTGCACAGAGTCCTGACCTCAACCCGATGGAACACCTTTTGGCTGAATTAGAGCAGAGACTGCAAGCCAGGCCATCATCCAACACCAGTGCCTGGCCTCACAAATGCACTTCTGGAAGAATGGTCAAACATTCCCATAGACACACTAAACCTTGTGGACAGTCTTCCTAGTCTTCCCAGAAGCTGTCCTAGCTGCAAAGGGTGGGCCAAATCAATTTTTAACCCTACGGACTAAGACTGGACTGCCATTAAAGTTCATGTGTTTGTAAAGGCAGGCATCCCAATACTTTTGGCTAGATAGTGGCAAGATTTACAATTTACAAGATTTAAATACTACATGTAGACATCGTTTTAGGACCTGGGAGATGAGACAACTTTTCTACATGAAGTGGCATATTTGGGATTTGAATCCAGACAATCAGAGATGCTAAGCAGAAGTTCTAACCTCTAAGTCACGGAGCTGCCACAAGTGAAAGCCTCCTACACATAAATACACATAAATACTGCATTTCTTTGGACATACAGGTGATGGAATTATATTACTCAAGAGTTATTCTTCTTGATTTATTCTGTGATATTTGGTGGCTCTTTGTGGGTGAGTGTAGAATAGTGATATTACCCTGTAATTAATTCCCTTTTGGGAATTACATTTTGATTTCTGATGTTGGTACACATATGACATTTTTTGGGCTCAAATTATGATTATTTGGAAATAATAAAAAGTACAAAAATCGTGACTCATTTTAAATTTGCATCAGCAATGGTATTGTTTGTGGTTTGTAAAGACACCTGTGTGAGTTTGGGTACAGATTGTTGTGAGATGGAGAATAACAAGTGAAAGTGACAGAGAAAAATATTTCATCAAAACATTTCACATTCTAGCATTCTTAAAAACAAAATAATTGAAGTAGAAGCAACAATGTTGCAAAGGAAAATTTATTTTAGAGAAAGATACATTTCATCTCAACATTTAAAGGATTTATTTGGGGACGTTACAATTATACCATTAGAATCAATGGCTAAAACTTGCAATGGACTATAATAGCACCGATTTTCACTCCTAAAAATTGCTCTTTAACACAGCGCTCATTTTGGTATTTACTATAGCGCCCTGTAAAAAGGACATTGGGGTTTATTTACTAAAGGCAAATCCACTTTGCATTGCAAGTGCACTTGGAAGTAAAGTCAGTGTAGATCCGAGGAGGATATGCAAGGAAAATAAAAAAGAGCATTTTAACTTGCACATGATTGGATGATAAAATCAGCAGAGCTTCCACTCATTTCAGATCTACCCCTTAGATTTAGAGCGACTGCACTTTCAAGTGCACTTGCAGTGCAAAGTGTATTTACCTTTCGTAAATAACCCCCATTGGAGCTAAAATGAGAGCTATTTGCGAGTCTGAGCATGCTCAATTGTTTTGGCACCTAGTTGGACAAAAACGGGGAATTTATCTCTTCTCAGACTTTTAAAGATATTTCAGTGTAGAAATCACCTTTTCACACAGTTTTAAAGCAGATTATCTTTAAATAATATACCACATATTTCAGTACCATTTAGGCAATTATATCATGCTCTAAACATTATTTTCATGTGCAATTCTCCAGGTTTTAGCCGAGTAAGGGTTTGGGCGCTATTTGTTTTCAGGGAACTATAGTAAATTCGGTTTTGTGAGTATTCTTTTACCAACGCTATAGTGAATACCGTTTTAGCGCTAATTAGCGCGATTAAGATGGGAGTTAAGATTTATTGAATTTTCTTATTTTTTTCCAAGGGTTTCTAAACCAGCAATATGTCTCATTTTGATGATGTCTCACTTTTTTTTTTTATCACAGGGATTCTTGTATGATTACACAAGATACCATCAGCAAATAAACGGCTTTGACCACCATCTAGGCCAGATTTTGAATTTGGCTTTTGATGAATCAAATGGACTAGAATCTGCCTTTAAGGTACGTGACCTCAAATCCATTATCAAACTGAAGGGAATGAAACAGCGTGCTATTCTTTCAATTTAATGTCACTTTGCTTGGACATGGTTTGGTCAAGTTTTATTTATGGAATAAAGTGCTTGATTGTGACTCTTCGTCTAAATGCTGAAAATAGTTGAACAGTTTTATGAAACTCCAAAAAGATGCAGAGGACATAGTAAAAAATACAATGTCAACATAATAAAGGGTACTCACTAGGGGTAAAAAGAGGAGTATAAGGAAAATAAAAAGGATGACAGCAGGGAAAATTGCCATTGGGGACAACATCCCACTGTGTGAAAAACTGTTTTATCGGAATCGCTGTACGCATACAGCTGTAAGAGTAGCAGAGACATTTTAAAATCATCATTAAATTGTTGACGGGACAGTGGCTGTCCAGGTGGTATGACCACAGTGCTGGGTATATTTATGAAGAACAGAGGAGCTTTGTGTCTTGAACTCTATCAGATGTGTCCTCTTTAGGAAGGTAACTAACCCTTTACCTGGTGTGGGGGCATTACAAAACAAAATGGAAAAAATGATTGTCTTCCAAATGCAGCAATCGCCAGAGAATTATGCGGCAGCACCCACTAATTCTGCTGCCAGTCATTTGGGGGAATTATGAGCATTTTAAGAGCAAATCTATCACATACGGGCAATAGTTATAGGCTAGCTGGATGGTTATATAATCAACTTTATAGCATCCTGTTGCTAGAACTTTTTTTATCACCTTCTGTGTTTTTTTCCTTCCAAAGTTCTTGAGTTTTCTTTATCGAACGTAACTTTTGTTCATGGAGTTTTAATCGTTTAATTCTTTAACTAGAAACATTTAGGTTAGAGTAGGTTTAAAGCTAAGTTGAACTCTCACTTTAAATCAGCTAAATGCATTCTAGATGAATAAAAACAGCTTTCAAGGTCTTATATTTTGTTTTCTTTAGAAAGTAGTCACAGCCAGAATAGAAAAAGCCGTTCCCTGCAGGCAGCTGCAGAAAGGACCCTTGTTCGCTGTGTGGGAGCAGTGGTCCAATTGTAGAGGTCCAAGATGCCCCTTTTGGGGTAAGACCTATAGCTCTACAGTCAGAAAAGCTCATGCTCCCTGCTTATACAAGAACTCTGGCTCTGACTCAGCAGGAGACATGCTGGACCTCTGCAGAGAGACCATTGCTTCCACACGAAGAGATAGGGGTCCTTCTCTACAGCATGCTGACAGGGAAAATGCATCTCTGTTCAGGCTGTGCCTGGTTTGTAAGCAAACTTCAAGACTTTGCACACCTTGGTGCTTTTTCCATGTGCCAAATTAACAAGATCTATGTGGATCAGGTGCACTAAATTTCAATAAAAGTGCTATGTGACAGTTTCAATAAATATCTAATTGCGTGCACCTACATAATGAAGCACTTGTGCCAATGTTTTATTGTAAAGACAGTTCAATATTATACATCTTTACCAAACTTTTATCCTAAATACACTAATAGACATACGTTTTTAGTTTTGCGCCAACTATTTTGTGCAAATGAGGTAAGTGCATGCAAATCTGGATCACCACCAAACAACAAATTATAAAAATGTCATGAGAAATTAGGGCATTTTTTGGCATACACCAGTCCCCCCCCCCCCCCAATCTTTTGTTTTAACGTACCTGGAATGTACTTAGCTAATTTAAAGTGAAAGTTAAATTAGGATGTGAACATCAAGAGTGGATACACTGCTGATTTCAAATTGTCCTTTATTGATAGCTGTATGCAGTTAAAGTGATTGTAAATGTATATAAAAAAAAAAAACATGTCTATACTTACCTGCTCTGTGCAATGAAATTGCACAGAGTGGCCGAGAGCCTTCTCTTCTCGGGTCCCCTGTCTGCGCTCCTGGCTCCTCCTCTATGTCCAGTGTCCCCATGGGACTGCCTTGTCTATGGCTTTGATTCTAACAATTCAAAGAAGGAAACTCTGCTCCAGGTGAGCAATCACTGCAGTCCAATTAGTGCTGAGTGCAATACCAAAAAAGGTCGGGGATTTCTTTCCCTGCATTTCTGCGGGTAGGGAAGTCCATTGAAATGGGCTGCCCTACACACAGCATGCAGCTACACAGATGTGGACCAAGGGCTTGTTCATATGTCAGGTTGGAGGGGCAGTAAAACCACATGGTTGAGCTGTTTTTACCACCACCCTCAACTTCTCCCCCTTTAGCTGCAGAGGCAGCAGCTGGGGGTGTACACATGCTGTGACTGCAGCTGAAGGTATACCCAGGGTGAATGCGGCTGCACTGCAACTACCCCACAACTGTGTGCATTGCACGGCTGCGGTGTGGTGATGCTGCATTTATGGGCTTAAAACAGGTGGTGAGGAGGCAACATATTACCTCTTTACCGCCTGTCAAATGCCTCTGAAAAGTGATCTGAGCATGGCTTGCTTTTTCAGAGGAGCAGCAGTCTTTGCTGCTATCACAAACAAGCCCTATAAAAGCAATTCTGATGGTACAGGAATGGGGGGGGGGGGGGTCAGGATTAAAAGTAACATACACACACACACAGACACATACACACAAACACATGCACACACACAAATACATGTACACAAACACATGTAGCAAACACACACACACACACATACAGACACATGTACACACACACATGTACACAGACAGACACTCACATGTACACACAGACAAACACATGTATAAGCCCCTTTAAAGGATCACTAAAGATATATATATATTTTTTTTTTAAATAACAAACATGTTATACTTACCTCCACTGTGCAGCTTGTTTTGCACAGAGTGGTCCCGAACCTGGTCTTCTGGGGTCCCTCGGGGGCTGTCTCGGCTCCCCCCCCCCGCAAAGACTCAACACCTTCATGCGAGCTCCCGTGATACAGCCAGCGGCCATAGCCGCTCACTGTATCACTCGGCCCCACCCCCGGCGCGCCGCGTCATTGGATGTGATTGACAGCAGCACGAGCCAATGGCTGCGCTGCTTTCAATCCATCCACTTTGGCCAATCAACGGCCAGGCTGAGCGGCGAAGAGGATGTCGGGGGGCTGAGCGCGGGACTTTCAAGGGGTCAGGTAAGTAAAACTGGGGGCTGGGGGGGGCGGTATTGTCAGATGTTTCACCTTAATGCATAGAATGCATTAAAGTGAAAAAACTTTTACCTTTACAACCCCTTTAAAACGAATCTATCACAGTACCTTTTCAGTTTCCTCATTTAGCCGGGTACTGCAATGCAGGGGGAAGCAGAGAGCACAGCATACTCCCCTGCACTTTACTTTCATTTTTGAGTGACAGTGTTCTATCAAGAAATGCCCTCCGTGAAAAAATGCCTCCGATGGGTCTGCGCATGCGCAGTACGCAACATCACTTCACCTCATATGTTCATCAGCTGGCGTGACAACAACATGGCACATGTGCAGATCATCGAAGGCCGTATATAATGATCTGCTAGGTGCCGAGAGAGAATGAAATTGTCAGATTCTGCCTCGCTGTTGCGGGGTGGGTTTTCCATGTGCTGAAGGTTGGGTTTTGCAAGTGTTGCAGGGCGGCCTTGGTGTGTTGAATGGAGGGTTTTGGCTGTGTCTAAGGGCGGGTTAAAACACACACAAAACCCGCTCTTCAACACACCCACAACCCGCCCGCAATACATTATCCCTTGGCGCTTAGCAGATTGTCAGATACTACCTCAGATGATCTGTGCATGCGCTGTGTTGAAGTCACGCCAGCTGATGAACATATCAGCTGGAATGATGTTGCGTACTGTGCATACGCAGACCCATTTGAGGCATTTTTCAACGGAGGGCATTTCTTGATAGAACGACGGAGCTTCTCACAGTGCTGATGTATAGTTCATCAGGGATCGTGCTCATTTGTCAGCCCTTCTCTCTCTTGATCCCGCGGCACACCTGAGGTTCTCTGATGGCACACCAGTGTTCTGTGGCACACTGGTTAAGAAAGGCTGCTATATCTTATAGGCATTTCCAATGCTATTTAGCGTTGTCTAGTGGGCAAATGCAATAGTTTTTGTTTTAAAGAAATACCCAAAAAAAACACCAAATTTAGGACTTTGAAGGTGCTGAGTTATAGTGACAGTATACACCACTGTTAAAATTCCATGAATGTATTCAAATTCATATAAAACTTTAAAAATACCACATCATCTTAGCCAAGCATGGCTTCCTATATAGAATACAATATATTCCACAATAAAAGTAAAATGTGTTCCACAGTGTATCGTTAATCTTGCCACCCCGCTGTATATTATTCATATCCTCTATTGAATTCAAATCTCACTCAGCCCTGCTTGTAGGGACTTGTGTGTGGCATTTGCAATCTTTTAAAAGACCAAAGGTAGTTGTTCACAGCTTTAGAGCTCCCTTTCTTTCCCCCTTTGGTTAATGTACACAAGCCAATGTGATCAGCAGACAAGAGCTAGCAGAGCGTATAATCATTTGTTTTCTTCCCCCTTCATGTGAGGGGGATACCACCTGGGCCCTATTAAAGTGGAATTAAACTCCACTTTTGAACTTATACCTACAGGCAGTGGCGGCCGGCCCATAAGGAGTGCAGGGGAGCTGCCCCCTCAAAGTTTAGCCCCACCCCCCAAGTTCATAGAACTATTTATTTTTAAATAAATGATAATATGGCTAACATTTTTTTAACATTTTAAAGTTAAAAAATGTTAGTCATATTATAATTTATTAAAAAGAAATTGTTCCATTGTGCGGGGGCGCCGGACTAATAGCTGTCTATTAAATCCGTCAATTTGTAACAAACACATGATTAGAGCCTGAGGCTCTAATAAGCTCCTGTGATGTTGTCCTCCTTTAGCGAATCAAAATTCGCCATCGCTTCACTTCTGGTTTACGGCAGCCAATCAGGAGGCCGAAGATTTGTAATGGAAGCCACTGGGTATCAGGGGAGCCGTGACAGCAATGGAGGCTCAGTTTGCAGGTTTGTGCCCCTCCAAAAAATATTTTCACCAGCCGCCACTGCCTACAGGTAAGCCTATAATAAGGCTTACCTATAGATACAGTGAATAACTCCTAAACTTGCACCGTTTAGGGGATATTCACACAACATCCAGTCAGTGATGTCACTGGCACATGTGCTCTGAAGGGACGGAATACCGCGTAGAACCTGCAGAGCTCTGTGCCGGAGCTGAGGGCTCTCATATAGCCAGAGCTCGTGAACCCGGAAGGAAAACCAGGTGAAGATGGCATCACCAGGGAGCCGTGGAGGTGCTGTGCTTAAGGACTCTATGTACAGGCAAGTCTGTTGTAATGTGCTAGTATGCAGTGCATACTAGTACATTATGACTTAAATCTGCAGTGGGGCCCCATTGTTTTTTTATTTTTCTGGCAGTTTACTACTGGTTTGAGTGTTTCACCCAACCTGAGGAAGTGGGAGAGTTGGAGACCCACGAAACACGCTGAAAAAAAAATCCCTGAAATTTCCCCTACCATCGTCATCTATCAAGTAAATTATTGCTTTGAATAGAAAAAAGGATACAAATAATATACAGTGGGGTGGAAAGCTCAACGATACACTGTGGAACAAATTTTTTTTTTTATTGTGGAATATATTGTAACCCATAAAGGAGGCCATGCTTGGCTAAGATCATTTGGTATTTTGATGTTTTATATGAATTTGAAAGTGCCGAGTTATAATAATCACAGTATACCCCAGTGTTAAAATTCCATACATATATTCAAAGTCCCATGTATGGTTGCTTTTTTTTTTGAGTATTTGTTTATAATTTGAGGATGGTGGTGCCCATTGGGTGATTTGGCATTATGTATTTATATTTTTTGCTTTAAATCAATGAAAACATTTGTCCAGGCACAGAAAATAGCATAATAAAATTAGGTTTTTTTGTTCCATTCACACAGAATAAATATACATGAACTTTCATTGGCGTACAGCTATGCAAACCTTTTATAAATACACCCCATAGCTTTGTTAAACACTGCAGTGTAGATTTGGCTGTGTGTTTAGGGTCATTTTCTAGCTAGAAGCCAAATCTTTGCCGTTCAAGTACAGGTTTTTGTAATCTAACAGGTTTTCTGTCTAAAATTTACTTGTATGAACTCCATCAATTTTGTCCTAAAGTCATTGTAAAGGTTTGTTGTTTTTTTTTTCAATAACAAACATGTCATACTTATCTGCTCTGTGCAAGGGTTTTTGCACAGAGCTGCCCCGATCCTCCTTTTCTGGGATCCCCTCGCGGCGCTCTTGGCTTCTCCCCTTTATTGGGTGCCCCCTTGGAGAGCTGCTTTCCCTGAGTGCACCTGTGCAGGCGCAGTCCCGAGTCCTGCTGCTGCGTCCATTGACACAGACAGCAGGACTCTTCCCTGCCCCCCGACTCCCCTGTCACTGTATTTGATTGACTGCAGCGGGAGCCAATGGCTCCTGATGCTATCAATCTATCCAATGAGGACATCAGCTGAAGCTGCTGGGCTCGTCCTCAACCCTGGAATGATCAGGTTCAGGTAAGAAAAAGGGGGGCTCTGGGGGGCTGCTGCAGCATAGAATGTTTTTCCCCTTAATGCATAGAATGCATTAAGGGGAAAACCTCGAGCTTTTACAACTCCTTTTAACCCTGACTTGCTTCCCAGTCGCTTCTATAGTGAGCATAGGGTGATGAGCAGTGTTGACCACATATGGGTTTGATTTACTAAAGGCAAATGAACTGCACTTTGCAAAGTGCAGTTGCTTCAGAGCTTAGTAAATGAGGTTAAGATTCCCTTTGCAAAGAATACCCAATCATGTACAAGGAAGAATACCCAATCATGTACAAGGAAAATAAACAGCATTTTTGTTTGCACCTGATTGGATGATGGAAGTCATCAGAGCTTCTGCTCATTTACTAAGCCCTGGAGAAACTGCTCTTGCACAGTGCAACTACACTTTGCAAAGTGCACAGTCTATTTGCCTTTAGTAAAGCAACCCCATAGTGTATTGCGATAAAGCAAAAAAGTGCAATTATGGTCTCATCATATGTATATTTTCATTGGTTTACAAATCATGCTCTTTTTTCACCTGTAGAGGACTATCTTTTTTCAGCAGTTGTGCCATGTTCTTTCCATTTAATATTGAATTTAGCAGTGCTCCACACAATATTTAAAGTTTGTGATTTTTTTTTTCTTTAACTTTTTAAATATTTGTGTTCAGGCACAAAAGTAATACAGACACTATTTCAGAGAGATATACATCAGCAGATGAATTCTTAAAAAACATTGAGTGGTTTGGTCTTGTGAAGTTGTTAGAAAAATTATGCTGTTGAAATAGTCTAACCGCAACCTATAGAATAAAAAGAAAGTTCACTACCCCTTTCACACTGAGGCACTTTTCAGGTGCTTTCACGCTAAAGCACCTGAAAAGCTCACAAAAAGCTATTTCCATTAAAATCAATAAATGCTTTCACATTGGGGCGGGCGTTGATGGTAAAACGCCACTAGTTTTAGCGGTGCTTTAACGTCATTTTAGTGCCGATATTCGGCCACTAGTGAGGCTCTTTTAACCCCTGCTAGTGGCCAAATAAAGGGTTAAATGTGCTGTGTAGCTCCACTGCCGAATCGCTTTGCAGGCGCTTTGGCAGCGGTGCCCATTCATTTCAAGGGCAGGAGTGGTGGAGGAGCGATGTATACACCGCTCCTTCACCGCCCCAAAGATGCTGCTTGCTTGTAACTACCTTGTCTTCATGATGCTTACATTTATTTTGTGCAAACTCTGGGGCCTTCCAGAAATACATGTATTTATTTAAACATCATGCAACATTTTAATTGCAGATAGGTGGACGCTATTCAAGTAAAGGAAAGCTCCACTTTTGTTTAAAAAGAAAATACAAAAAAAAAATAAAAAATATATATATATATATATATATATATATATATATATATATATATATATACATATTAAAAAAATTAAAATAAAAACATTATATAAATACATTATAATATGGCAGCCTGGAGGTGTTCTGTACACTGTTGGTGTACAGGTTGCCCCTAGACATGTCATGCCCTGCTTGTGTGATAGGCTTACTGGTTTTACTGATAAAAGTATATGTTTAGGCATCCCCTGCGATAGGAATTTCCTTTTTTGGTGAGTTACTTCCTAAGGTTTAAATTATAAGAGATGCAGACACTGCAGCTTTCCTTAGGCCACTTTCACACTGGGGCGGTGAGAGCGGAGGCAGTAAAGTGTAGCTATTTTTCGTGGCGCTTTACCGTCGTTTTAGCAGCACTTTTCAGCCACTAGCGGGTCGCTTTTAGCCCCCACTAGCTGCCTAAGAAGGGGTTAATACCGCCCGTGTAGTGCTTGCTGCCGAAGCGCTTTGCAGGTGCTTCGGCAGCACTGCCTATTCATTCCAATGGGCAGGGGTGGTTTAGGAGTGCTGTATACACCACTCCTCCACAGCCCCAAAGATGCTGCTTGCAGGACTTTTTCTAGCGTCCTGCAAGCTCACTACTCCAGTGTGAAAGCACTCCTGCTTTCACACTGGAGTGACAGGAGAGGTGTTTACAGGCACTTTGCAGGTACTATTTCTAGTGCTAAAATGCCTGTAAAGCACCTCAGTGTGAAGGGAGCCTTATTAAAACACTGATGGTTCTAATGACCCAGATGGAGCCATTCAAGAGTCTTTAAAAATCATGATGAATCAAACCAGCACAAGGTAGCATGCTGCTACAAAGTTAGCTAAAACCCTTGCAATGTACAATAATCGCTCAGATGGAAATGTTTTCCTCCAAAAGAGGAATTACATTTTAGGAATTGCACAGCAAAGGGGGTGAATGCATCTGCAATCATGATTTTTAAGTTTTATTTCCACATTATATAGAATAATACGTGCCAAAAAAAATAAAATCCAAGCAGGAGTGGGGAAACTTTTGCAAAGCATTGTATCAAGGGGAAAAAGAATCACAGCTATGCACTAAACAGAGGCGGCTCTAGACCTTGTTGAGGCCTTAGGCAAAACTTAGACATGAGGCCCCACTGTATTATGAACTGTATTAGGAGTGTACAGTATAGGGGAGTGGACAGTACAGGGGGTAGGTAAGTGGGCATAATAAAGATATATTTTCTTTAAGCAGAGCTGCACAGGGAAACTGCTCTCACAGATCCTACCTATTCTGGTAGGCTGTCACAAAGAGAGCAATAAAGGGGGATGGGTGGAGAAGAAGAAAGAAAGAAAGAAAGAAAGAAAGAAAGAAAGAAAGAAAGAAAGAAAGAAAGAAAGAAAGAAAGAAAGAAAGAAAGAAAGAAAGAAAGAAAGAAAGAAAGAAAGATGGACAGGAAAGAAGAAAGATGGACAGGAAAGAAAGATGGAAGGAAAGAAAGAAGGAAAGAAAGAAAGAAAGATGGAAGGAAAGAAAGAAGGAAAGAAAGAAAGAAAGAAAGAAAGAAAGAAAGAAAGAAAGAAAGAAAGAAAGAAAAGAAAGAAAGAAAGAAAGAAAGAAAGACAGATGGACAGGAAAGAAAGAAAGATGGAAGGAAAGAAAGAAGGAAAGAAAGAAAGAAAGATGGAAGGAAAGAAAGAAGGAAAGAAAGAAAGAAAGAAAGAAAGAAAGGAAAGAAGAAAGAAAGAAAGAAAGAAAGAAAGAAAGACAGATGGACAGGAAAGAAAGAAAGATGGAAGGAAAGAAAGAAGGAAAGAAAGAAAGAAAGATGGAAGGAAAGAAAGAAGGAAGAAGAAAGAAGAAGAAAGAAAGAAAGAAAGAAGAAAGAAAGAAAGAAAGAAAGAAAGACAGATGGACAGGAAAGAAAGAAGGAAAGAAAGAAAGAAAGATGGAAGGAAAGAAAGAAGGAAAGAAAAGAAAGAAAGAAAGAAAGAAAGATGGAAGGAAAGAAAGAAGGAAAGAAAGAAAGAAAGATGGAAGGAGAGAAAGAAAGAAAGAAAGAAAGAAAGAAAGAAAGAAAGAAAGAGAAAGAAAGACAGATGGACAGGAAAGAAAGAAAGATGGACAGGAAAGAAAGACAAAGAAAGAAAGATGGAAGGAAAGAAAGAAGGAAAGAAAGAAAGAAAGAAAGAAAGAAAGAAAGAAAGAAAGATGGACAGGAAAGAAAGACAAAGAAAGAAAGATAGAAAGAAAGAAAAGAAAGAAAGAAAGAAAGAAAGAAAGAAAGAAAGAAAGATGGAAAGAAAGAAAGAAAGAAAGAAAGAAAGAAAGAAAGAAAGAAAGAAAAGAAAGATGGAAAAGAAAGAAAGAAAAAAAGAAAGAGAGAAAGAAAGAAAGAAAGAGAAAGAAAGAAAGAGAGGGGGATGGAGG